>NC_046658.1:78022374-78031706 GCF_010883055.1 Belonocnema kinseyi | reverse complement strand
AAATTTGGTATACACATGCATTATACCCTAGCGATGCCTACGATGTGGATAATTAAGTTAAAAATGCTAATTGTTCAATAATAATTAATTGCAAATGGAGACTTGACGGTAAGCACGTTTTCTTAGCTTCAACGACAAAAAGTATCGAGTGAACTTCAAAGTTGAAACAACTTCCAGTGTTACATTTTTTCCTTAATATTGGAAGAAGATTTCCTGAAATTTTTAGGTCAATTCATTGAAAATTGAGGGAAATATCCATTTTGTAAAAAAACAGGCGATGCCATATACTATTGCATCGTTGACAGTTTCAAGCACTTCTCAACGTTAGTACTCTCGCTTGTCGGTTTTTGATTCGCAATCATGAAACCAATAATAAATGGAACTAATATTTCAATATAAACTTAGCGACTAGTATATGAAACATTTTTATGGTAGAAGGAAACCAAGCAGTATTTAATAAAAGGCATTATTAGGAATCAAATAAACGTGTACTTGTCGACATTTTTTATTGTTATTGCACGTCTTTTTGGGGGTTCATCTCAATTATCTTATACTTAAAAACAAACCATCATGAATATAAAGTTTATATACATATGTGTACTCACTTAACGCTAAATAATAACAACAATACATTTTCCAGACGTTATACAATCGCTTCTCAAAACTTCGTAGTAAATAGTATATCACAACCTTTTTAGATGAGACGGAATTTTTCCGCTGTCACTTTTTTTTTTGTTTCACGATTGTTTTTTCGAAAAGATCAGAAAAAAATTGTTGACCATTGGGACTCAAAAAACGAAGCAAATATTTTACATCGTTTATTTTTTCCTGACTGATACCAACAAATTCAGCTAGTTCCGTGTTTAACAGATCGCAAAACTGGACGTCAGAATTGATAAAAGAATCTACACATTCTTCATCGTAACCATGGTAAACGTTTACGTGACGGTTCGGAAAATAAGTTATTCTCACTGCATCTCTGATACGAATATTTTTGGGAACAACTATTTTTTCTAGAATGAGTTTTTCGAAACTTTTAATTGTGTTACTTGAATAAGTAACAGTTTGGAAGATAGAATGAAACTGGCAGAGACTAGTCGTATTTGTACACTAAATTTCATAAATTATTTCCACGTATTTAAAAGTGACTTTCGGTTATTGTATTTGAAAATAATACTGAAGCTTTTTCACAGTAAAAATTTCAAAACAAAGGCATGAGACGGTTTGTTTACATTCTTTATTACTGGAACGAAGGAAACAAAATAAAGGATGAAAGAACTGGCACCTTACAAATTTTCCTATTTTAATTTATTTTCTAATTCACTGGAAACAACGAAATATCCTTAAATATGAAGCAGTCGATTTTCTATTAAATTAGGGAGTAAGGAGCATTTTTTAATGTTCAATTTTTGGAGAGACAAGTCTGTTGTATGAGAGTATGCAGACGAGAGTATCTGCCAACGATGCAGTGGTATATGGCGTCGCCTGTTTTCTTACAAAATGGATATTTCCCTCAATTTTCAATGAATTGACCTAAAAATTTCAGGAAATCTTCTTCCAATATTAAGGAACAAATGTCACCCTGGAAGTTGTTTCAACTTCGAAGTTCACTCGATACTTTTCTTCGTTGAAGCTAAGAAAACGTGCTTACCATCAGGTCTCCATTTGCAATTAATTATTATCAAACAATTAGCGTTTTTAACTTAATTATCCACATCGTAGGCATCGCTAGGGTAAAATGCATGTGTACACCAAATTTCAGAAAGTTTCGATAAAATTTGTTTGAGTTGAGACGATTTATGTTTCAAAAAATAATAAAATTTGGCAACATTTTCTAATCACTTTTTCCCTTTTATTATCGAAAATATAAATCGGATTGAAAAACTCTAAAGGAAAAAAAGTTCCATCTTGTCATTCTCTACAAGAAAATATTTTCATAAATTTCATTTTTTGAATTTCGAAATTTTAATATAACAAGACGTTCGGACAATACTTTTTCGCGTTTTCGAGCGTTCGGACCCTTTTCGTTTCTGGCCACTCAATTCATATGCTTAGAAAAATTATTGTGATGCTTTGACGGAATTTTCTAGATTTTTTAAATAAAAAGTTATTCATTTTCGATAAATGCTTGTACTACGGTAACCCAAAGAAACATTTTTCATGGAAAATAAACTCATTTAAAGAGCCATAGTGATTTATAGCCCAATACAGAAACATTATAATTTTTCTCTCACCCTGAAATTCAAAATGTTCTCAAACATTCCTTGTCAGTTCTAGGAAGTTGCAAATCCTTAAGAAACTGTAGTCGAAACTAGGTAAATCTATGAAAACCCTTTTAGTTATAGTCTTCAGCTGTGAAAAAATTCTTCTTGGCTTCTTTTAAATGAAAATTTATCCTTTACGTTTAAAGTTCATCCAATTTTGATTAAAAGATCATTCTTTTTGGTGGAAAAATCCACCTATTTTTATCGATTCAACTTTTTTTGGTAATTCTTCTTTTTGGGTTCAAAATTCCAATATCATTGTAAAAAATTTAACTAATTAGTTGAAAATTAACTTTTTATTTGAAAATTTCCAATTTGCAGGTTAAACATTTAACCCTGTTGTAGACAATTTTTCTTTTTGGCATAAATAGTCAACAATTGGTTCAAGCTTTGTCCCTTTTGACTAAAAACGTTTTCCTAATTGAAAGCTCAACTCTTCGGTTAAAAATTCGTCTTTTTGGTACGAAACTTCCATATTTTTGTTTGATAAAAGTGCAACTGTTTTGTTGCAAAGTAATATTTCTTTGTTTTTTTTTCTTCATCAAAAATTAATTGCTTTTAACTAAAAATTCAACATTTCTTCCAATTTAAACGTTCCAGTAATCGTGACTTCATAGTTCCAGTATAATCGCGATGCCTATTTTCTTGCTTTCTATTTAATTTTAATTCATTTAATTTCCATTTGATACTATAAAATGCTAAACATAAATGTGTTATATCATTAAATTTTGTTTCTACATATTGCTTTTAAATTTTGTTTTAACGATACATTTAAATTATAACCCAATTCCACGATTAATGAAAACGTAACGATTACTGCAAGATTGAACTAATTGGTTGTCTGTACATTGCTTAAGCAGCTCATTGTCTATCTTTTTATGTGAATTGAACTGTTTTTAAATAAGAACAATTCAGATAGAATTGTGGGTTATGTGTTGAAGAACAGAATTTGCTATTAATATAGGTCCATTCTTGAATAACATGTGTTAAATAAAGAATTGCAAATTGAGATATCTTCTTCTAAATCGTACATAGTTCTTTAAAATTTTGTATATAATGTGGATAATTCTGTCGATTTTATATGGTACTGTTCTGAAGATTATTGAATTTTTACGTAAGATAATTATCGGACATTCTGAAATACCTATACCTTTAGAATCATCAATTCATGCCGAGGGATTCAAAATAGCTTAAAAATATTCGGCTTTTTTATTTTATTTTTCTATTACTTACAAACCAAACGAGTTAGCATAATAATTCTAAGGCAGCAGTTCTGTTTTTACATTAGGGGGAACTAGAAGTATGACAGAGAAGGAGTGGATGAAACGTGTGAGGGTAGGATGAGCAGCATGTGTGTGTGTGTGTGTGTGTGTGTGTGTGAGAATAAGGGTAAATAGTTGGAGGGCGGAAGGGTAGAAGAGTAGAAGAGTTGAAGGGTAAGGAACAAAGGAGAAGAAATGGCGATAGGGAGGTGTAAATGGCGGAAGAATACGAGACAGTGAAGTTTTGGAGGACGTAAGATGGAGCCAGATCACGCAGGAAAAAGGGGGTTGAGAAAGTGTTGAAAGGTATGAGAGGGTTAGAGAGGTTGGAAAGAAAAGACAGAAGTTGAAATACTAAAGGCATATAGTCATGAAGAAATTAAAAACAAACACATTAGGAAAGGTTAAGATTGGTAGATGGAGAGGGGATTGGGTGTATTATTAAAGTTTGAGATAGTTCAGGGTTTAAGAAGCTATAGTATAGGTTAAAAGACTGAAGGGTAAGATAGAAATAGAATGTGGAGAGCAGGGGATGGAAGGAGTTACGAAATATGATTAAATATTATGAATATGATTACGGCAGATTGAATCTAAGGGATGGTCAGTGATGGAGTAAATAACAGAACAAGGCAGGAAATCATTAACGAAACGGTGAGAGGGTCACAGTTGTTAGGGAGAGAGCATAGTGGGCGAAATACAGAAGGGCTAGCAAAATAAAGAGGATGAAATTAGTTTGGAAGGGAATGAAAAATAAATACTTAGGATGAAGAGGAGCTCTGAAACCGGAGTGGAGAAATGGGGTGTATTAGGAAAGTTTGACAGAGTTGAATAGTTAGAAAGTGAAGAGTGGATGAGGACTGGGGGATGCAACAATTTACGAAATGGTGATTGGTTAGATTTTCTAAGGGATTGGAGGAAAGGGATTTTTTACTAAAGCTCGAGATAGTTGGGGCTTAAGAAACTGATAGAGAGAGTGGAGGGATAATGTGAAGAGAATCAGAGGACTGGAAGGGGAAATTGAAGCTAGGGTGGAGCTTGAGATAGTTGAAAAGTTTAGAAGAGAGTTGAGGGGAGTCTGTGAAAGGGAAAAAGACGGAAAAATAGTAATAAATAAATGCAAAACTCTTATTCTTGGAAACGAATTTCGCTCGTTCCACGAAATGGTTTCTGAAAATCGATCGTTTCGTTTTTTTGTATAATTTTGTTCAAATGGCTATTCTGCAAGACGAAAATAAGGTAGAAAGACGTAAAACCGTTCTTGTTTTCTAAAGTATCATATTTTACTGAAAAGAGCAAGCAAGTGGGAGGCAAACGGTTTGCACTCTCTTTACATAACGGTGTTTGCGTACATCGAGACATCGAAGTGTAGCGCGGTTCGAACATCTCACGAACAATACGCGGAAGTGAGATTCGGTGAATGGATTGGGTACCTTTAGATGCACAAGAACTGGCCAATGTAAAGCTCTTTATGTGAGAGTTCATGTTCATAAGATGAAATGGATTCGAAGAGCCACTCTCTCTAATAAAGTTGTCGCGAGTGGGTTTCACATTGTATTGCTTCTGAGATCCAGTCTCCAGAAAGAAGATACTCATTTCGACTGGGTGACATGAAACCACCCGGGTCCTACAGGTCGAAGCACTTTTATGGGACCATTTCGCTTTATGGCCCCTCATTTAGAAGCTGGCCCTTGAGCCTTTGCATTTAAGATTCAAGAACAGAGTCGGTTTTAAAATAGAAGGCAGAAAAAAACTGATGTGTATTCTCGGAAAACAGGTTATTTCCCGCTTTATTCTTATTTTATTAAACCAGAGCTTTTTCTAATGAATAATTGTACATAAACAGTGTGGTTTTGTATTAGAAAAATAATTATAATGGCGGTGTAAATTATTAACTGTGTTGGATAACAGGCTTTCAAAACTTTCATGGGAAAGAGTTCCGGTAGCTTGAAATATGTCTGAATAATTTATTGGCATGAGAATTAATATGAATCTTTTATCTAATTGCACCGCTGCAGATCAAAAGGGGATACGCCCGAAACGTCGTAGCTTTAGTTGGCCCCTGGGCCATATTTTTTTTGTCAGATTTTAATTTCTTATAAGATATGCCAATAGGAAATTTTATCGCGCTTATTTTTAGGTTTATTAATAAATGTGATAACTTTATTAGTTTTCGAAATGACCAAGAAAATGTTACTTTTTTCTGCAATCGCAAAATATGAATTTTTGTTTTTCAACTCGCCATAAATTCTACAATAATAGGAATTTTTTAATAAAAATTTTTAAAAATATGTACCATCATATAACTAAACTAAAGGTGTTTAAAGAATTTCAATGAATTGTCACTACAAATGTATAACGATTATTATTCATCTCATGATGTGAATTAGATACTGAAAGTTTCAAGCGCTTTGGGAGTCGAACGAATTTTTAGAAAATTAAAAATAACGATCACCTGAACGTTTGCTAGGATTCAAGGAAGTTTTTTGGAAAATATCATGCAATTTTTAATTTTATTTTTAAAGCTACAATTGATTTTAGATCTCTGCGTTGCCCCGTACGCGTTTTAGTGGCCGACTTGACATCATAATCGTCCGCTGTTATACATACGTTGATATGACAGGACGAGCTAACACGCGTACGAGACAGCGCTAAGATCTTAAATCAATTATGACTTTAAAACTATAAAACATTATTGCCTGATATTTTTCAAAAAACTTCCTTGAATCTTATCAAAAGTTTAGGTGACCGTTAATTTCAATTTTCTGAAAATCCGTTTGAATCCCGAAGCGTTTGAAACTTTCAATATATAATTGACGCCATGAGAAGAATACAAAGCTTTATAAATTTGTAGTGACAATTCTTTAAAATTTTATTAATACTGTTAGTTTCATTATATGGTGGTGCATATTTTCTGAAATTTTTATTATAAAATTCCTATTATTGTAGAACGTATTTCACTTTTTTAATTCAATTTTTTCTAATATGTGTCAAAAATTTTCTACTTACAGTTTCTTGTAATTTAAATTGTGGTTCTTCTATAAGGATTACAGTCATTTATTTTTTTTAAGGATCTGCGGTCTGATGGACCCGTGGACCCATGCTGCAGATAACAAAACTTTATTTTCGAAAATCTATTTAAAAAAAAACTAAAAGGAATTTTGCCGTTTCATTTGAAGGATATGAACTGCATATAAAAAATTTTCCACAAAATACAAAAAAATCTATTTCAAAAAAAATGTTAGTTAACAGGTTTAGACCGCGTCCCTAAATTTGACGCCTATGTTGTTCTGATGACAGGAAAAATAGAGAAAAAGTTTCATTGAATGCAACTTTTCTATAAATTTTTGTGGAAATTGTGAAAAATGAAAAAAATGTAAAATCTTCTTTTATGAACATTACAGACGTACTGCAAGGGTTGCATGGATGGTCTAGGTCGTTATTAAAAGTTCATTCCGTCCCGTTGTTAGGGACGTTTATTAAATTTCACCTTTTAATTAAGTTTTTTCTAACGTATAAAAATGTGTTAATTTATTGTTTCCTGTAATTGAAATTGTGGTTCTTCTGTAAGGGTTACATTTAAGTTTTTGGCTTAATTGAGAGAACATATTTTTTCTATTGTCAGGGAAAATAGAAAGAAATATCAATTAATTGACACTTTTTAATTCTTTTTTGTCTAGAATGTGATTATTATTATCATGCAATACTACTACTTCTACTAAGACAATTCTACTTTCAAATTCCAGCAGAACTGAATTTTTTTACGTTAACGAAAGGCAATCGTGGCTAGGAAGTCAAACTTTGGAAAGCTTATAATTTAAAGGAAAAAACTTAGGTTTTCTGTGAAAATTGTAGACCTTCTGATATAAAGTAATTAATGTCTTGAATGACAGCTTTTGATATATCATGAGCCCCTTGTTTGTAATAAGATTACAACCATTTTTTTTAGTGAATTTTATTCTCATTATTCATGTTATATTTAGTTAAGAATGACCTACATTACTCATTCAACGCTTTTGTATCACATGTAAATAAAATTATTTCTGTTGAAGAATTATTGGAATTTTTTCTCAAACTTAGATAGAGACGTTTAACTAAAAAATATCAACCTATGTACATTTGGGGCTAAGGTTACAGTGATATGATAATCAATAAATACAAATGCAGAGTCAAAAGTAGTGATATTGCCATAAAACGCTGAGCAGTAGAACAGTTCTGATAGTAAAAATTTCGAAGACGTGCAATTTTTTCGTATTGGTTTCCCTAAAGTTTTCATCAATTTAGAGCAACATGTCATGCAAATATTCTATCATACTTGCTACAGTGTTTCTAATAGTATATTTCTCATTTGTATCGAGTGCAAATGGTAGGTATTTCACAATTTTTTCGTATCAGGTGTAACTTTGAAAATTTCTTTAAATTTATTGCGAGAAAAAGCAGATTTTAAAAATTACAACTTTTCTTATGTCAATAGTATGATCGGCTCATGAGACACAAATATATATTAAAGGCAATTTTTTAAATTCAGTAAACACATACATTAAACCATGAACTTTAATTCCGTTCTCTTAAAGTCGGTTACCTCTTTGAAATATGAGCTATTATAAAATGAATTAAAAATATTTTCATTAAGTTTTTGTTTCAATATAATTGAACGACATTGCAACCTTTAACTGAAATCAAAACATTTAAATTAAATCATTTACAGAACAAAAATGTGTTGACGGTAAACGATATTTCGATGGTTGTAATAACTGCTGGTGCGGAAATGGAATGGTAGCTTGTACACTAAAGGCTTGTGCTGCGATGAATGAGAAGGGTGAATTAATCACCTTAACTCCAGTGCCAGCACCTGCAGATTTTTGGGAGCCACAGTTATAACTTCAATTACATTACCGGTAAACCTTAACACCAATTTTTCTTCTTATAGACAATAAAAAATTAAAATATCTTTAATTTTTTTAAACTTCATTTCCGTCACTCTTGAGAAATGATCTACAACTTTTTGTATTTGCATTCTTGATAATCTATGAAATTATTTCGTGTAAGTAGATTGCATTTAATAACATTTATTTGACAAATAATATTTAAAAAATTAATATCAGATTAAAATAAAATTGAAAGTCCTATTTAACGTCCAATAATCAAGTTAATGTATAGAATTCCTGAAAATAAAACCAAGAATACAACGACTAAATTTGTGAAACCACGATAAAATGTTCATATTGTCATTTGAAAAAGATCCTATTCAGAAAAAAAATTCCTAAAAAAAAAATTAGCTAAAAAAAGGAAAGAAAAATGGGAAAGATATCAACCGAATCTCCTTCCTTCTCTTTTTTTATTTGTTTAGTCTTTTCTTATTATTATAAAATCACAATAACAAAACATTTGTATATAATATTAACCAACGTTTCGGTACGTATACAGCACCCTTATCAAGATAAGCAAATTTTGAGCAGGTAGGAACAGCAACGGCTGTTTGCATTCTCATTTTGCTTTACACTTGTTTATTTTCATCTAAAAATTTTTTTCTCTTTAAGGAAAATTTTTTTAAATTACAAATAGGAACATGTCATGGTGGTTGTTCAAATTTGGTTGTTGGATTATTTGTTTTCTTTTCAAGAATTCTATACACTATTTTAACTGTAGAATAAAATAAAATTAGTGTAATTCACAGGATAATGTAATACAAGTGATTTTCAACAATATGAGGGTCCGGATACAATAAGGGGACAAGCGCTCGAAACCGCGAGAAAGTATTGTCCAAACGTCTTGTGATATCCAAATTTTAAAGTTCAAAAAATTAAAT
>NC_046658.1:78000664-78022274 GCF_010883055.1 Belonocnema kinseyi | reverse complement strand
CAATAGTAAGGAACAAATCTCTCACTGGAAGTTGTCTCAACTTTAAAGTTCACTCGATACTTTCCTTCGCCGAAGCTAAAAAAACGTGCTCACCGTCAGGTCACCATTTGCAATTAATTATTATTAAACAATTAACATTTTTAACTTTTTTCTTCACTAAGTAGGCATCTCTAGGGTATAGTACGTATGTATACCAAATTTCAAATAGTTTCAATAATATTTGTCTAAGTGGAGACGATTTATGTTTTAAAACATAATTGAATTCGGCGAAATTTTTTCATAACTTTTTCAATTTTATTATTAAAAATATACATCGGAAAGAAAAACTTCAAATAGAAAAAAGTTCCGTCTTGTCATTCTCTACAAGCCCATATTTTTTTTCATTTAATTTTTCGAACTTTAAAATTTGGATATCACAAGACGTTTGGACAATACTTTTTCGCGGTTTCGAGCGCTCGTCCCCTTATTGTATCCGGACCCTTATATTTATGTGAACTAGATACTCAGATAACAAAAATTTGATATTTTTGTTCTTGTATTATCGTTTATACTATGACATAAGTTCGTGAGAAGCGCTTACATAATACGTTTAAGAACATATTTACAAACGTTCTTCTTGCAAATCATTATTAATAATAGACTTTATTTTTATTTGTTCAGATTTACATAAATGTAATGGGATTAATTATTTGCAAGTTTAGTTTCTCGACAATTCATATGAAGCTCTTCGCTGTTTCAAGCTTCAGAAGTCTTGACAATGATCGTACAAATTAGACATAATGTATTTAAATTATTCTTACGTTTTCCTGACAAACTTATTTATCACTCATTATCTTTTACATCGACATACGATAAGATTTTAAAACTACGATATATTCTTTATTGGTGTAGTTTTTACACTTATTTTAAATTAGGCTTGATGACCTCATTCACTAATTTTACGATTCTCATCATTTTTGCATTTATTCTTGTTGAGTCTTATTTTGTGTTTTTCTATTATCAGCTTTCGTACGCAAAAGAGACTAATAACAAAGCTAAAATTTCAATCAGCTTTTATTATTTCTTATGATTAAGTTATTCATCTAATTCATTAGAATTTAGAAGAAATAATTGATAATTATTATTTTATATTTCATAGGACAAGTCATATGTGATAATGGAAAAAAAATTCCCAGTAAGGATGAGTGTAATTTTTGCATTTGTTTGGACGGCGTAATGGCGTGTACATACAATAACTGTAATGTCACAACAATAATGTCTACAATAATACCACCTTAGTGAACATTTGTTTCTACGAATAAAAAGCTCTTGGATTGGGATCAAATAAAAAAGTAGCACTCCGAATTAGATATGCTTGTGTCAATTTATTCTGCTTAGAACATAGATGAAACCGTATCAAATGTTTTAAACTAAAAAAATGGAGCGTTATTGTATTTGACCTTGAAACAAATGATATTCTACAAATGACGCCTAATTAATAACATGGTAACTGACTATGTATGAATGCACACATTTCTGTTTGGGACTGGAAACGTTTCATTGGAGAACGTTGGACCACTGACTGTGCACAATTAGGCTTTAGTACAGAACAAATTCATCTTCGTTGGTTATCTGAGACTCAGCCCGATCGATGATAAATCATTCTGCCGCGATCGCAGACCTCACAGTTGAGCCCATTGTACCAAATGTATGGCAGTCGATAAATGGCACCTCCTTAAAATGCTTATTGTTAGCATTCTTAAAGAATTATTCATAGAAACGATCTTGTTTCGAAAATTCATTCGTATAATTGCAAGATATAGTTTTCCAGCTTTTGACAAATATTTTATTCAAATAATTTTAAATAGTTACTACTTTGAAATAATAATTATATAGTCATATGCTTTCAAAGCCTTTATATAGGTAAATTAAGATTTATTTTTATATACAATATAATTAATAGAATAATCACCTTTAAAGCTACTTAACATTATGATTTAATTGAAATATTATGATTATATTAATTATTTTCCTTTGAACTACTTCACTCACCGAAAATAAACTTAGTATTACCGGATGACAAGATTTCCATTTTTTGCCATTTTAAAGTTTTTTTTACGTAGGAAACCTACTTTTGAAGTATTTTCAGGTAAGGAACACGTATAGCTATTATTATTTTTTCTTATAAACGTACCCTAAACAAATGCTTCTTTATGATAATAATCCCGTGTTACCGAGAGACACAGATTTCTTGTATGATTTTTCCCGCGCTTTTAAATCGGTTATTTTGGTCAAATAAAGACTCTTTACGTGTAATTGAATTTTCGCAACTTGAAATATGTTAAAAAATGTTCTATTTTTAATAAATATAACTGGGAAAATAAACTTTTAAATGATACAATTAATAATGAATTGTTTTGTTGCCGGACGAGATAAAGACTGTAGTACACTTTAAAACTACATAAATAGTCTATAATTTTAATTATTAGAATAAAAAAAAACTTTATTTTTATTATTCGAATTTATTTTTGAACTGAGTACAGTAAAATTAGATGACACATAGGGTACTGTGGTAAAAAATAAGCTTAATAAATCTATAGAATTAAAAAAAATTATTTGTCTAATAAGTACAAGCATATATAATATTCCAGGGACATGATGTTCTCATCTTTTTAATTTTCGCCCATTTACATTTTTAGACAACGAATTTATAAGTTAATTGGGACATTAGTGTTAGGGAAAAAAATCGAAGAGGCTTTGAACTTACCCATATATGTCAAATTTTTTCCTTCTCATTCATTAAAAAAAAAATTGTGACTCGCGTAGTAAACCACACGGAGAAACATTTCGCTGCAATATTTGGTAAAAATATGACTGGATTTTATTATTTTCAGTTTGCAATTGAGGGACATAGCGGAACTTTTGTAATGTTTACTACTCCGAGTAGTAACTAGCAACTACATGCCGAACTACAAAATTCATTGGAATAAAATTTAAAAATGTTAGATTTCTTTCTGCAGAAGATTGCAATTATTGCAAAGGACTATAGTAAAGTCGAAAGAGACCGGCGCACTGATTTAGTAAGCGACTTAGTAAAAATTGGTGCAATCAGATTAGCAGACGAAAAAAATAAACCCAACATGTGCCGCGTCGGGTTGAAGGTTACGATACGCATCAGTTTACACGAGCATACGACGTAAATGCAGACTTATTTATTATGGGATTTTGAACTCTTCGCACTATTATCTTTATTTAAATTGCAATTGTACAGTACACATGATTATACATAGTTTATACATTATTATATACATGCAGGAATATTATATTACGCCCTTATGAAGTAAATGCTAGAACTCAAATTGATTTCCATTAAATTATTCTATAATTGTTCACAGTGATGGAATTTTTTAAATTCTAAGTACTATATCTTAACACAATCAAATATCCTAATATCGAGGTTGAAAAATAATTTTTTGCTCTCTGTACAAAACTTATTTTTCAATCGTAACTTTTCGAATTATCCTAATTTATTTGTAATAAGGATCTTCGCATCTAGCCAAATTGAGTGATTGCTAAATTTAAGGAATTTCAGCAGAGCGTTGGTCGGATGACATCGTTTACGCTCGGTTGCACTCGGTCCAACGCTAGGCTCGCTTACTAAACTAATATTTGAGAGCGATATTCCGAATTTGCCTGACTCCATAATACAAAAAAATAGAAAGTGTCATAGTATAATTCATATTACTACAGACAATAGCAATTCCTCTAACAAATTTAGTCTTTTCTGTTATTTTAGGTACTTATTACTTCTACTCTTTTTATATATTTTAATTATATCTCTACTAATTTATCCCATCTAGGATTTTACTATAAAAAATACTAAGACTTCGTATTATCAATAGGAGAATTTCATATAAAAATAGCATAGCTTACGATTATTATATTAAAATATACGAATTATCGCTTTGGTCCCTCGATTGTAACCTAATTTAGTAATTTTTCCACTACAAAGTTTCTCAGCGCATTCTTTATATTTAAAACTACTTGTTTTATAATAAGTTTAGGAACATAAAAATAAATTTAACAAATAATTTTGTCCTCTCTTAACATTACTTGCTTCAAAATGAATAATCATAAGTTAGAAAAAAGAGACAATATCTGATTCTTTAAGTTAAAATTTCACTAATTTTTCGTAAAAAATGACTATTATGTAAAGATAGAACAAAAAAAGTGTATTAATTTATTATAAGTTGAACCGTAACTAGATTTATTCTTAATTTCACGTATACCCAAGAAATATGTTTAAAAAAATTTTATCTCTTAAACGGATTAATTAGAAAGGAAAACAATTTTTCGTCTCCAGAGAAACAAAAATTCTCAAAAAAATCATTCTGTAGGACAAAAGGCGATTTTAAACGATATTATTTACAAAAAGTATTATTTTGGCCTACTTTTTTCAGAGATCCATATAACTTCATAAACTATCTTATTGTTGTTTTTATTTTGTTTAAAAAAATTATTTTGAACTTTGAGAACGTTTCTTTGCTCTTCTAAAGATTTTACTTCTTTTCAATTGTATGATTTTTCCGTTACATCCTTTATTTATGAGTCATTATTTAGTTTATTGATCATCGTTACCATTTTCTTTACATAAAAATCGTAGATATTTTCTGCGAAATTTTTGTTTCGCGGTTAAATTTAAACGTTTAAAATGTTTCTTATTTTAAATATTGAAAAGATGGATGGTTTAAAAAATGTTGCTTACTTTACCTTTTGAGAAATTAATAATTCTTTAAGTTTTTATATGATGAATCTTTTTTCTAATATAGAGAATCATACTCAATTTTAATGAATTATGTTACTTACAACTCTAGTAATAGGAAGCAAGATTGCATTTACTGGTGGTATCATTAAACACGTTTTAAAGTTCACCTCTCATGAAGTCCCCATATTTATTTGCCAATAAAGCAAGAAGAGTTTAAAGAAAATAATTTAATCGTATCTTTCATTAGATTATATCACGTATCAACATGTCCCGCACATTATATATGTTCTATAACTTCAAAGAAAGCTATAGCAATCTGTTTTCAATAAATTCAATGATAATTAATATTCACTATATAACTTAGAAAACGTTTTAATAATATTTACAATATATAATGTGTAATCATAAGTTTAACTATCTAGGAATAAATTATTAATATTGTTCTGAAAAGAAGAACTAGTAACTTTTAAAGGTGAATAGAAAAATTATTACTAATCATAAATCATACACGCTAAAATGTGATTTATATTTTCAGTAAAGAAGCTTTCTTATTGCACAAAATTTGATAAACCAACTTGTAAGTCGAGGACTTGAGTTCATTATATTTTTTAATCGCACTTTCACATAGAAAACACTTTGAAAATGTTTTTGTTGACTTAAATAATTTTTTTCAAACTAATTAACAAAAAAGATAACTTTACACAATTAGCTTAACTTTCAACCTATACACATTAATTTAAAACCAAGAAGATTAATTTTATACCAGAAGACGAATTTCATACTACATACGAATATTCGAACAAATAGTTGAATTTTCGACCAAAAAATATAACGTTTTCAAACAATAAAGAGTATATACTTAAATCTCAGTTAAAAATTGCCCTTCAACAAAATGAATTTTCAACCAGCTAAATTTAACGGGAATAAAATGAATCTTTAATAATATTGTTGAATCCTCAACCAAATAGATAAATTTTCAGCAAAAAAATTGATTTTTCACCAATCAAGAAATATAAAATTTTTAATAAGAAACGTAAGTTTTTAACTAGAAATTGAATCACTATATTTTCAAAAAAGTTCGAATTTCTAACAAGTTAAATTTAACCAAAAACACGAATTTCTTATAAAATAAATGCAAGTTTTTACCAATTTTAATTGAATTTTTAATTTACAATGGACACATTTCGAAATAAAAATGGATTATCAACATTTTCATATAAAAATTGATTTTTAAGAAAAAATAACAAACTAAAAAAAATGTTATTTCTTAACAACAAGACCAATTTTCCATCGATAAGATTAATTTTCTACTAAAAAGCAGGAATTTTAAACAAAATTGTCGAATTTTAAAGCAAAACACACAAATTATCCAGCATAAAGTTTAATTTTTAAGCCAAAAATAGGATTTTTCTATAAAAAAGTTAATTTTCTACCAAATTGGTAAATTCTCAAGAAAATAGTTTAATCTTTAACAAAATAGTCGAATTTTTATCGAAAATTTATATTTTTACTAAAAAGATCATTTCTAATTAAATAGTTCAATTTTCTACTAGAATTTTGATTTTTTTAGTCAAAAAGCTACTAAGTTACAATCAAATTACAAAGCGCGATGTGTATTTCAAACTATAATAATGAATTTCCAACAACAACAAAAATTAATTTTGTACAAAATAGTTTAACTTTAAACAAATTAGGTGATTTTATAGTTGATATTTTAATAAAAAAAAGATTCCAATTCAAAAAACGAGCTTTCAACAAAATAGTCAATTATTCAACCAAATAGGTGACTTTTAACTAAAATTATGAGTTACAAATAAAAAACCGAATTTTCAATTAAAAAGTTCAACAATCGAGCAAAAAGATGACTTTTCATGCAAATGAAATTTTTAGTTTAAAAATTTCATTTCCATTCCAAAATGAAAATAGTTTTGAAGGAAATAATAAAACTTTTCTCCAAAGAGATGAACTCTCAACTTCCAACTACGTAGTCAAATTCTTGATCAAAGAAGATGACTTCTAACAACATAGTTGCATTTTCGACAAAAAAATAATATTTTCTATCAAATAGTAGAATTTTTAATGAAACTGAACAAATTCCGAATCATGAATAAAATAGTAGGCTCTGCAACGAAAATTAATGAACATTCAACCCAAAATAGTAGCATTTTTAAATTGGGTTTTATTTATTCAAAAAATGGGGAAAGAGGGAAAATTGGTTAATTTCTTGTATACAGGCATCTAATTTTTGTTACGTAAATTTAACCCCCTCTCCATGACACCTGCTGTAGTTTTTTGCATGGCCAACCCCCTCTGTTGGTAAAATAGCTTATGGATAGCCCCTTAACTAAATTTTGTTTAGCCAAATAAACTTCTTTGTCACACCAAGTACTTTTTTAAGTAATCACAACTACATTCCTTTACAATGAACTAAAATGGCTTAAGAAGAAAATTTTGTCATACACTCAAAAAATGGCTGATTAAATCAACCAGAATTCTGGTTAAATATTTTTAAATTATCAGAATTCTGATCGTTTTATTCAGAATTTTTTGTCAATTTGACCAGAATTCTGATTACTCTAGCCAGGCAAAATAGTAAGGCCATATCTAACCAGAATGCCCGTTAATTTAACCCGAAACTTTTTCGATGGTTGTCACATTATTTTCTTTCTCAGTGAAGGGAAGCTTCTCCATGAAATTTGAGATTGAAGGTGCGCAGGAGCCACAAATTCATTTTCCTGCGGTTTTGCCTTAGAAGAAAAATGCAGAAGTGTTCAGTTAGCAAGAGTGGATGAATAAATGGCTGAAAGATGAGATCCTTCAAGACGATAGAACATTTGAGAGAACGCGAACGAAACGTCGATATAAAGTCGTCGCCAGGTTCAAGTGAGCGTTAATCGCCGGCTTTAATAAATCCCGTTCCCTCGGACCATCAATTTCTGAATGCCGTCTGGATTGTTAACACGTCGTAGCTAAACCGCGATAGAAATATCACTCTCTCATGCCAGTGCATGCAACTGCGGGATGCAAGAAATTATTTTTAAAAGGCCCTACGTTATACCGACGTTTACATTACATACCTCGTTATGCTCCGCTCCTACCTTAGCCATTAAAATGTTTACACGGAAAAAGAAAGCGGGCACTAATGTCTTAGAACTTAGAAGCAATTGGCACAAAACATCGAGCACTGATCCAGAGACGCTTTCGCGAAAAATATTTCGAATATCACTCTAACAATGGATAAGAAGAACGTAAACGCTCAAACATTCCAAATGCTAAGATATATATTATTGTCTGTTTGATGAATATCTATTTTATGGGGAATGGATTTAGCATATTCACAAGAAGGATTACGAGCGTGAATGCATGCATGAATCCGAAAGAACATTATTTAATAAAAGATTTATTTTGATTCGGTAAAAAGATGTAATTTTTTATATGGAATCTTTTCAGTGATATGCAAATTAGAGTATTTGAAAAGACATCAACTTCAAAAAAGTTCGGTCTGCCTTGATATTTTCTTTTTCTGAACTCCTAAAAAGATTAAGAGTTTTTAAGCATATCAGAATGGAAGTATATCCTTAAAATCAATGGAGATAGGTTATTTTCAATATAGGTCTCTAAATTCGTCTTGGCTTTCTCTATAATTTGCTGCGATCAAAGAGTTTAAAAAATAATTGCTTCTCTTCTTCACTATTTATAAAGGATTGAATAAAAGTAGTTGCAAGAACAGGATCTAGTTCAGAAAAATCATTGATGCATTTTAATGATTTTAATGATCTCTTGCTTCCTCAAAAGATTGAAGGTTTCTTATATTTTAATATCTTCTTTAAATAATGAGGTGTCTAATTAAAGATTGTGAGATAAAAAATAAAATTCAGGCCAATTGAAGGAGGCCAGTGACTTTCTAACGATGTTATCTTTTTTTTCTTATTTCATGGATCTAATTTGTTTGTGATCCTCGAAGTCGTTTTTTAAGGGACAAACCATGAGACATAAAGTTTCATTGGAAACTAATTTGGAAAAGACGCAATTGGAAATATAGCATTTAACTATACAAAAAATATTGTCTTACTTGTATTTATTGTTTGATGTTACTTGCACATACGATTCATATTGAGTATACTTTAAACAATTATTAACTTCCAAAATAATTATTTGAGAGAAAATTTCAATTAACGAAGATTGTGCACATTTACAAGTGAAACACGAATCTATTGGTGAATTTTATGAACAAATTTTATTTTGTGCGTTTTTATATTGTTGTTAATATGTTAGAATTATTGCAGTTTTTAAATCATTTTTAATTATAGAAGAAACCAATGTGGATTCCGAGACATTTTATTAGTCCTTCAACGCCATTTGGGAAGCACCAAATGTACTCAGATTTGCCTGAAATTTATATAATATTTCTTCATAATTTATCAAATATTTAGAGCAACGTAAATGTTTTTAAATTTATGTTTTTTGAACACGTAAGTTCTATCATATTTAAAAAAGATGTATCATTTGTGCAATAAGGTATCCAATAGCGACCCACAAAATATATTTTCCATTAGCCATACATTTTTTTTCTTCCTATAAAATTAGTCTTATTTCAATATTAAATTCAAAAACTTGACATATTTTTTGTGTTAACTGGGACAAAGTTGAAAACTGATTTCTTGATTAATTTTTTTGGTTAAAAATTGAAATATATTTTTCAAAACTCGTTTTTTTTTTTTGGTTAAACATTGAATGTTTCAACTGAAAATTTAACTATCCCCTTTCAATTTTAAAACGCATATTATTCACTTTAAAATTCGTGTACATGCTCGATGGTTGAACAACTTTGTTAAAAATTAAATTTTCTGTTGAAGGATTTTTTATTTTTGTTGAAAACGGTTAGGTTGAAAATTCAAGTCAGAAATAGAATTAATTTGTTATATAAACTTTTTTTTTGTTTGAAATAATTTTCTTACTGAATTATTAACTATGTTACTTAAAGATTCATCAATCCAGTAGAAACTTCATCTCTTTGGTTGAAAAATGGACTATTTCGTTTTTTTTTTTTTTTTTTTAAAAACGAATTATTCTCATTGAAAATGCGAAATTTTGCAAAGGAAAATACTCAAATTGAAGTAAAAATTCGAAATAAATAAGTACTATTAAATTATTATTTATCTTAATTTAGTTTAATAGTTTGAAAAAAAATAAATATATTATACATTCAAAAGTTTAACTTTATGTAAAAACACTTTTCTGGATCACCCTAGTGTGGATGCAATGGTAGATGGCGATTTGATGACGAAGTCTAGTAGTGAATGCAGTTAATTTTTTCAAGTTTAATCATTTTTTTCTGCAAATTGAGTATATGAAAGAAAAATTTTTTAAATCGTGATTAATATCAGTTAGAATGCTGGGGAGCATTAGTTCCTACAAGTATATACTATTATCAACAATCAGAAGATTGACTTATTATTTCTTTGACTAAAAATTTAACTATATTTTTGAAAATTCGTTCGTTTTTTGTTAAACATTAACTACTTTAACTGAAAATGTAAATATTCCATGTTTATCTGAAAACCTGTATTATTTAGTTCAAAAGGATCTAGATGGTTGAAAGTTGGAGAACTTTGTTAAAAATTAATTTCTCTGGTGAAGGATTTTTTATTTTAGTTAACAATGGTTTAGTTGAACATTTAACTACATATTTTGTTGAAAATTTCAATTTTCTTGTTGAATTTTTTAAATTTGTTATAGAAAATTAAAATTCTTCCTTGAAAATGCATCCTTTTACTCAAAACCTGAATCATTTGATTGAAAATTCAACTATTTAATTGAAAAAATATATAGTTTGTTTAAACTTTGTCTTTTGGTACAAAATTAATCTTTTTTCTTGAAAATGCATCTTTTTCTTTGAAATTTGAACTATTTTAATTAAAAACTTGATTGCTTTGTAAAAAGTTTGCCTTCTCAGTTTAAACTTGTACACTAATTGGTTAAGATTCATCAACTCATTTAAAAATTCAATTGTTTGGTTCAATAATGGACTATTTTGTCGAGACTTCGTTTTTTTTTATTTGTTAAAAACTAACTTTCCTAATTAAAAATTTCCCAAAGTAAGAATGCTCAACTTTAAATCAAAATTGGAAATAAATGTTAAGTTTTTAATTATTATTTAGCTCAATGAAGTTTAATATATTTAAAGAAATTTAAAAGGGAATTACTATACTTTCGAAAGTTATACAAATCCGCTTGTATTAACAAGAAACGCGGATACACATAATTTTCTTTAAAAAATTTATCTACACTATAAACATGATTCTTGAACTCTGAAACAGAAATTTTTGTTTAATCGTTTGTAAGGAATATTGAAAACAAATATTAACCTTGGTTTTTTGACTTTCCGTTAAAAAAAACCATAGTTGCATTTCAAAAATTTTGGCAACTTTCAGGGCTAAAAATAAGCCATTTATACACATACGTTTTCGGACTACCCTAGTGTGGACGTAATAGTAAATGACAATTGTTTGAGGAGTCTTGTAGTGAATGCATTACATTTTTTCAAGTCAAATATTTTTTTTCTACAAATTGAGTATCTGAAAGAAAATTTTTTAAAATCCTGATCAATATCCGTTAAAATGCTGGGCAGCATTATTTTCTATCAGTGTATACTATTACCAATAATCAGAAGATTGAATTATCCAATTGCGGCAACTCAGAAAAGTTGTGATTAGGATCCTAAATAGTACCAGTAGTGCTTTAGCTCGCATATTGATGTTCTGGCTTATCAAATCACTGTATATGTATATTTGTATGCTTTCTACCTCTTGAATCGATGACGTAATTGAAGAGAGGACAAGAGCGACAATGACAGCTGTCACCGCATATGTGTCATATCTTGGTAAAGCATTCAACTCTTGTCAACAATTATAATTCAATAACAATACAATCTTTGGATTCTTGATTACAAAGCACTTCACATTCCAATTCTATGTCACATTTGTGTAACTGATACCAGGATTGTCAGTATTTCGTAATTTAATTTAAAGATGCTTTTGATTATTTTTAAGTTTGAGAATTCTATATTATATTTGCAATATTGACATATTGGAAATAGTTAAATAAAGAAATATTTATTCAGAGTTACATCTTTATTGCGATCAGATTATTAAAGCCTTTTATGTATCGCCACTTTTTAAATTTTTGTAAATTGTTAGCTTGTTAAAAAAAATTACTTGTTACCTTTAGAATAAATGTACAACAGCGTATTACCCAATTTTATCAAAATTATTTAATACGAGTGCACTAATTTAATTTATACATAAGTTAAACAAATAAACTCGGAAAAAATTGTTTAAATTGTGGCTATTATGAAGTTTTCTAACTTCACTAAGATGGAAACTAATTTGCTGAAAACAGAAACATTTAGTGCTAGCAATAAGAATTCTTAAAGAACATGTGTTTAAATTAAAAACAACTCGATGAATATTTTGTAATTTGGACAGTTCGTGGAATTAAAATAATTCACCTTTTGCAGTTTCTAATTAAAATATTTAAGCTGAAACGATGGTAAAATTGAAACATCAGAAATTCAACCTTTTGCAGTTGGAAACAAAATGTAAAAATTCACGAAAATGTTCTACTTTTTAATCCTTAAAATTTGAAATTTAAACTAATTAGATTGTATGCATTTTAAATTTAATATTAAACATCAATTGTCTGAAAAATGCATTATTTTCTCTAAATTTATTTACATTCATTAACATTTTTTCAGTCAAAATATAATCTTTTTATTTAGAAATTACTTTTTTGCCTAAAAATTAAATCATTCTGGTGAGAAATTTAACTTTTAACCAATTGATAAATAATTTTTCTAACTGAAACTTCAACTATTTGATTTTTAATTATAATTTTATCTTTCTTAGTTAAAAATTCAACTGCTTGGTTCAAAGTTTAACTATTTTGTTAAAAATTCATTTTTTAGTTAAAGATGCAAAATTCTAGGTGAAAATTAATCTTTTTGGTTCAGAAATAATAATCTCTTAGGTAGAAAAATGAACTATTTTATTGGAAATAGTTTTTTTTTTGTTGCTAAAAATAATTTTCTTCATGTAATATGCAACTATTTTTTTTATTTAAAAATATATTGTTTTTGTCAAAAATGCATCTGTTTGCTTGACATTTTTTATGTTAATAAAAAATTTAACAATTTTGTACAAATATAATTTTTTGTTGAAAATTCATCTTCCTTGTGTCAGCAGAAAATTGAACTTCTTTGTAGAAAAGGTTTCTTTGGGCATCTGCTTGGTTACAAATTTGACTATTTTATTGAAAAAATTTTTTTTCCGTTGACAGTTAAATTCTTTTATTGAAAATTTAACTAAGAGATTTTTGATTATAAGTTTATCTTTCTGAGTTAAACATTTAACTACTTGGTTAAACTTTAAACTAGCTTTCTAAAATTTCATTTTTTGGTTAAAGAAGCACTATTTTAGTTATTCATTAATTATTAATTGATTATTTAATTATTAATATTATAATGTTGTCACAGGCTTAAAGATGGTTACTGTCCATCATGTCGAAGGCATTTTTGGTTAGAGTTGGATTTTTATTTGATTATTTTGCACGGCGCTGTCTCGGTATATATCATGAGTCACGTGCGCATTTTTATAATGTAATCAAGTGATCTGATGAGAACAGTCTGCCCCGGCATATTGGACAAAGCCTGGTTTCTACCCCATCATAGACGGACTTGGCTGCAGTCAATTACACGATGGGGGGACCTACAGCTTAAGGTGGGTTCCGAAGCACCAGAACGACAGTAAAGGTACGTAGAAAAATTTCCAGAGGGTACCGGCTCAGGGATCCAACCCCGGACAATACCTAATAAGGTACCTAAAAAGGTATTGTTTTAGATAAAAATCCAACTTTTTGCTGAAAATTTTATCTACATTATAGAAAAATTCGTCTTTCTCATTACGAAATTTATCTTCTTTGTTAAAAAGTAAGTTTTAAAGTTTTAAAATTCAATTACTCTGTAAAAACGTTAAATTACTTTTTTAAACTTTTAATTTTTGGTTGAATATGCATCAGTTTAGTGAAAAAAGAAGATCTGCCTGGTTAAAAACTACACATTTTCTGAAATATTCTTTGGTAAAAATTAAGATTTTAAATGAACAATATGTTACTATTCAATTTTTTTATTGAAAACTTATCATTTTTGGTCGAAAGTTCCGCTATTTGGTAAAGAAAAATATAATTGTTTTGTTAGAACGTTCTGCAGGTTAGTTGAAAATTGAACTACTACGTTGAAAATTTGGTCCACTATTTGCCTGAAAATTAATTTTTTCAGTTGAAACACCAACTAATTTTTTAAGAATTCACTTATTTTGTTGAAAATTCAACATGATTCAATGCAGAATAATCCTATGCAATTCTGGGGAATCTTATTTAATCCAGAGTAATTATGTTTATGGAGGTAAGCAAGGATAATTCGATATAATCTGCCGTGATCCACCTACACTGGACCGCATTTTTAGCATCTGTTTCTCTCTCACATGGAAAGAATGAAGAAAAAGGTTTCTTCATCGTTATATTTAGGGTTTCTCGTAATGCACGGGGGCAAAAAATTTATTGCATTTTTTGTGTGTTAGTTGAGATTAAAATGGCCTGTGGGGCGATGTAATTGGCAGTGATAGTGGCGCCGGGGTAGCTGAAGTCTGTTCCAGGACTCCTTGGTCTCTTCCCGCGGAAAATAACATTCCTAAAGAATGGTATGAGTAGGTTGGGGAAGGGGAAGAATCGACGATCCCGCGGGCTCTACCGCACAAATTACAGAGCAGCAACTCCAACAACAGAAGCACTAGAACCAACGCAACGGCCTCGACCCGCGTAGCGCGGAAGCCGACCGACATTCGCCTCTTATTGTTTTCTTTTCTGATTCACCGGCAGATTTGGTTTGATTGAATCCGACGACTGATAGAATCTCCCAATTTCATTTTAGATGAGATCTGAATTTGGAGATTACCAATGCTTTCATTTGCATTATACTCCCTCAAACTGAACCAGTGATATTCTCACTGGCTGAATCAGTATTTTGAATTATCACTAGCAAACTAGCGATTTTCCTACTTTGAATAGGCGAACCAGTGAGTGACTTAACTAAACTAGCGTTAATGAATGTCCACGTGATGCCTTATGAAAGATTCAACCAGTGATATAGCGCTCCATGCGGTCAACACATGAACTTCGAGTCGTCCGGTATAAGCATGTTTGAATTAAAGCGACGCAACACGATGATTTGACGATGGCGCAACATATTATATTTCCTATTATATATCAGGCCGGCCATCATTCATTCCTGTGAGAGGAAAAGGAGGGTTTTAAAAGATAATTTTGCAAATGTAAGCACAATAGTGATGAATGGCAAGTGCCAAACCTAACCAGCTGGTGGAAACAGAGCTTATGACCATATAACTACAGGTACTGAGAAAATAGTGAATCTTACTGATTAAACCTGTAACGCCATTCGACTGGTTGAACCAGTCAAATGTCACTGACTTTCAGTGAGACACTTCTGGCTGTTTTAACGAGTGCGATTTCACTGGAAAACAGTACGATTCATTGGTAAACAGTAGGATTTCATTGGTTCGTTTTAAGGAAGCAAATATTCTAGAAACACTTTAATTTTTGAGAATATTATTCCTTCAGTCCATTTCATGTTGCTGAAGAGTTGACAAAGTATTTCGGAATCTGAAACCATAACAGGGTGGCAGAAAAACTAGATTAGGGGTTGTTCGAAAAATGTATGTCCTGAAATTTTGAAAAATGTTCCTACCCCACCGCTTCTTCATCTCAGATCAGCACATAAAGCTTGAACCCCCCAACAGTGATGTCAGAAATACGAAAACCCACGTTCTTTTCAAGTAAAATTGTTGTCTTTGATTTTATTTGATAAACGTCTGAAATAAAATGCACAGTATACGAATATAATATTTTAACAGTTCTCTCAGTACAAAATGCTCTAAAAACTCGGGAAATAGGGTTATTTTACACGAAAATAAAGGGATGATTAGGGAATAATATTTTTTATATGAAATAAAATCTAGGTACCATTTTGAATTGAATACAAAACGCTTAAAATTTCAAGCTCAAATGTACACTGTTAAAAATGTTTGGAAATCTACAACACTTCTACAAACGCTTCTACAGTACAAGAGTAAGGTAAAAGCACAATGAACTCACGGGAATTATGTAATTCAAGGAATTGATGAAATTCACGGAATTCATAGAACTCGTAAAATTCGCGAAATTCATAGGCTTCGCGGAATTCAAGGAATTCATAGAATTCAAGGAATTCATGGTTTTCATGGAATTCTCAAAATTCATTGAATTCACACAATGCAAGAAATTTACAGAGTTGATGAAATTCACGGAATTCGAGGAATTCATGGAATTAAACGAATTCAGGAAATTCGCAAAATTCACGGAATTTACGGAATTCATAGAATTTATGAAATTCAAGGATGACATGAAATTAAAGAAACTTGTGGAATATAAGGAATGTATGGAATTAATGGAATTTAAGGAACTTATGAAATTCATGGAACTTATGGAATTAAAGGAAATCATGGAATGTATGGAATTCCCTGAACTGATGAAATTGAAGCAATTCACTGAAATCAGGGAATTCACTAGATTGGCCAAATTTACGAAATTGATCGAATTTACGGAATTCACAACATTCACGTAATTGATGTAATTCGCGAAGTTTATGGAATTTACGGAATTAATAGAATTGATGGGACTAACGGAGTTTACGGAATTTACACGGAGAAAAATTTAAGGCCTGTTTGGCCATATAAATGTGCAGACAGATCATATTGCAGGGTCGACTATAGGACAGCTTTTGAATATGGCTATGGCGGCTATCTCTAGAAGATAAAAACGAGAGGTCCAAATCGACAATCTCAGAAAGACGACTCGATTGTCTCAGACCGTCGTCTCGGCCATTTCAAGCTCGCTGACCCGATCATTGTGAAGGGCCGGTTTGGAAATCTCAGATGTTCAATCTGATTTTCTCAGACATTCGACTCCAATTGAATGTAGGATCACGAGTGCATTGGCCCTGCCCCTGCCATCTGTCTTTGCATGAATCTCAGCAGTTGATGTCAGAACTGAAAAATAATGATTTAGTTTCAAATTAATGAGTACAATTCAAGTTTATCCTAAATCGACTAATGCTATAATTAACAGTGATTACTTAAATAATTAGAATCTATTTCAAAATTACATTAACCTCAAAAAGATTTTAATTGAATGCCTTAAATCTCACATTACTAATAGAAAATATTAACCTTATAATTATTTATTTAAAACAGGTAATTACAGAATACGATATTTCCAATGAATCCTCAATAAATACACTTCACTTTGCACTGAAATAGTTGGTAAAAACCTTCTTTTTTTAACAGATATCACTATGCTGTCTATGATTTCGTTATGCTAATTGGAGCCAATTAGCGATACCCTTTAAATTTTCACGCGCATGATTGACGCGCAAAAATCAAGCAATGGACCATACGCAATGGCTAATCTACTCCTTCTTGGATGGTCAAAATGAGTGAAAACAATATGTGCGTATTGACCATTCCGAAAAGGATACCTTAGTTATTCCTGATAGTGAGTGTAATGCTCTTATAAAAGTCAGACTGGCGATAAAATAAGAGTCTTTTTAACCATGTCGAAAAAAATATAAAAGGACCGTTCGACCATGTAGACAGACTTGCTGGCTCTCTAAATTTTGACCATATAACTTTGACCATCCATTTTTCTCCGTGTAGAAAATTTACGGATTTCATGTAACACAAGGAATTCCTGGAATTCATGAAATTCGCTAAATTTATGGAATTCTTATGTCTCATGAACTTTGCAGAATTCACGGAATTCATGAAGTTGAAGGAACTTAAAGAATTTACGGTATTCACGGAAGTGATCGGATTTAAGAAATTCATAAAATTCAAGGAATTCTCTGAAATCATGGGACACACTGGATTTTTTATATTCATGGAATTCAAGGAATTTACGAAATTTATGAAGATCAAGGAATTAACGAAATGTGTAAGCCCATAAATTACATGCATTCCGTAAATTCTGCGATTTAATTAAATTCCATGAATTCTGTAATTCCATTAATTTTACGAATTCTCGAATTTAATGCATTTTTTGAATGCCGTAAATTTGTTTGGATTCTATGAATTCCTCATATTCGTGAATTCCATGAATCTTGCTAATTTCGAGAATCTCGAAAATTATGTGAATTCCGTGAATTCAATTCTATGAATTGTGTTTATGCAATGAATTTCGTAAATTCCATGAATTTCGTGAAGTCCATATTCAGTGAATTTCGTGTTTTTCATGAATTCCTTGATTTTCATACATTCTGTTGAATTCCGTAAATTTTCTTATTTCCGCGAATTTCGTGAATTAAATTATATTCGTGAGTTCCGTGAATTCCATTAATTTATTGAATTTCATGAACTCGTTGAATTCCATGAATTATGTAAATTTCTTAAATTCCATAAATTATTTGAGATCCTTTAATTCCATGAATTCAGTAAATTCCTTCAATTCCACGAATTCTTTGAATGTCGTGAATTCGTTGAATTCCTTCCATTTCATGTATTCCGTGAATTCTTCGAAGTTCATGAAATATAAGAATTCCATGAATTTAGCGCATTCCATGAATTCCATAAAATCCGTAAATTCCAGGAATTCTGTGCGTTACATGAATTCCGTGAATTTGGTAAATTTCGTAAACTCTGTGAATTCCTTTAATACCCGAAATTCTATATATAACTATATAATAACTATATATTAATAAAAGTTTCGGCTCCGTCAGGAAATTTCTTTCTTTGCCTGGATCAGGTGTCCTTAGCAATGATTTATCTTTTTTTAAATTTTACGCTTCAACAGGTGTCCAGTTACTGGCTGCTAGACTTTTGTTGTAAAATTCAAATGCATGTGAGGTACTGTACTAAGGCCAGCATTTTTAAACTACAGCATTTTGTATTGAAGAGTTACCTTAAGTGTCGGAAATAAGCTTCTAGTACATGTAATGGAAGTTTCCAACATACATTTTTCACAGTGTACGGCATGTTCTACAAAATGCTGGAATTAAAAAAATTAAATTTCTACCAAAATAGATTAGTACTCTACAAAAGAGTTGAGTTGCCAAGCTAAAAATTCGATTTTCTTATAAAACAATTAACACTTCTACCCGGCAAAATAAATTTTGAACAAGAAAATATGGATTTCAACCTAATAGTTGCCATTTCAAGAAACAAACTAACTATACATCAGATATTGGAATTTATAACCAAATAGTTTAACTTTCAAGGAAAAGAGACACATTTATTACCGAAGTGTCTAATATTCAAATAAAAAGGATAAAATTTACCCAAAAACAGTTGAATTTTGAATCAAATAAACGAATCTCCAAGCAAAAAGAGGACTTGTTTTTGAAGAGAGTTGAATTGTAACCAAGGCAGTTGAAATTTCAAACAAGAAAGATGCATTTTCATACAAGACTTTTTCTACCATAAAAGAAGAAATTTAGAACAAAGAATGTGAATTTTTAACAAAATATGGGTTAAATTGAATTGTCAAGAAAATAATTGAATTTAAAAAAAAAATGGTTTAATTTTTAACCACTTAGATGAATTTTCAACATACAAAGATTGATTTTCAATCAAATGATCTATTTCTTAAATAAAAATGTTAAAACTGCAACCACACTTTCTAACAAAAACTTTAATTTTTAAAGAAATACTTGAATTTTAAACTAAAAACGATTAATTTATTATTAAAAGTGGTATAGATAAATTTGTAGTTGAAAATATTGAAGTCTTACCTTCTAGTCCCCAAAAAACTTATAAAATGAATGATTAATAAAGTAGTTCCACTTTTAACCAAGTAGATGAAATTAAAATCAAGAAAATTAACTTTGTACCAAAATTGACAAATTAAGAACAAAGTAGATAAATTTTAAATCATACTATTAAATATTCAACTAAAAACGATTAGGTTTCAATCAGTAAAGGAATATTTGGAGTTTCAGTTAAAAATATTCATTTTCAACCAAAAAGAACTAATTTTAATTAAAATAGTTTAATTTTTAATCAATAAATTAAATCTGGAACAAAGTAGTTCAACTTTCAACCTAGTAGTTGAATTTAAAATAAAGAAGATTAATTTTTTCCGAAAAAGACGAATTTTAATCAAAATAAACAAATTTTCATTAATGGAATAGTTAAATTTCTTGTTCAAAGAATATAAGTTTATAATAAAAAATAATACACTGCCTTGCAAAAGTTTGGACTCACTTAGAAAAATCGTTTTTTTTATTTATCGCTTAAATTTTCAGTAACTGCCGAAATAGTCAAAGTTTTTCAATGTTCTGGGTCTCATTTTGAAGCCTTTTTTCACCGTATCACAGCAGCTTACAAGTATGACTCGCAAAAAATTTCTTTTCGAATTGCAAGAACTTGAATTTGTAACACAAAAGTTGGAAAAATTGAAATATTATTTTTAGTAACAAAAATATTTCTGTAAAATATATGAAACATATAATCATGAATTTTCTATGTAATTCCCCCAAAATATATATTTATTTAACTTTTATTCTGATTTGCCTACAGATAAGATGTTTTCAAATTTATCCAACTTTTTTATTACAACTTCAAGTTTTTACAATTCGAAAATAAATTTTTTACGATTCATACTCGTAAGCTGTTATGATACGGTGAAAAAAGCTTTAAAATGAGCTCAATAACATTGAAAAACGTTGACTATTTCGGAAGTTATTGAAAATTTAAGAAAAAAATTTAATTTACACTATTTTTGCAATATCTACTTAAAAACTAGAGAAATTGGCTTCACCCTGGGCTTATTTTAAACAGAATTTCGAAAACAAGCAACCTTTTAAAGAGACACTTTTTTAGCTCTGGCATAATTAAAGCGAAAAATACAACAAAAAACGATTTTTGTAAGTGAGTCCAAACTTTTGCAGGGTAGTGTAAGTTTTTAACCAAATTGCTGAATTCGCAACCAATAATAATAATGTTTAACAAAGCGGTTCTACCTTTAACCAAGTGGTTGAATTTTAAGCAAAAAAGGTTATAATTCCGTAAACGACTATTATTAAATTTGATCTCGATTTTCTTTATATTGTAATACTTTCGACACATTTTTCGGATTCAAATAAATCGCACAGGCATTTTGTAAAATAAAATGCTATTTTATATAAAATATGGAAGAAAACAAAATTTTCATACCAAATAATGAAAACCATTTTTTGATTGGATTTTTATGAAATATTAAGGGGCTATTTATAAATCTCGTGACGCTTTCTTCTTTTACTTATATCGTTTTATCCTTTTTCACTTCAGAACATTTTTATTCCCATCTTTATTTAAACAGAGAGAAAACACGTCACAATTTTTCTGGACAGCCCCTTATCTTTTTTTTTGTAGAAAATTTGTAGTTTTTATAAAAAAATTATATTTTATGAAAGACTTGAAACTTCTTACAATTCTAGATTATATTGACGTTTCATACCGAAAATAGGTATTTTGAGCAAACAGTCATTAGATTTTAAATAAGATTACAAATTTTTGTACAACTGATTGGGGGGTAGGGGGGTTTTGTTTAAAAGTCACGTGGAATACCTCATTTTGTTCGTATTTAACATTAAAAGTATCTCTTGGTTGATTTCAAGAAAAAATATACCGAATTTTGATTTTATTTTCTCAAATATCGCGTAAACCACGCGATATTTGAGAAAATAAAATCAAAATTCGGTATATTTGAAGAACAAAACTACGA
>NC_046658.1:77976651-78000564 GCF_010883055.1 Belonocnema kinseyi | reverse complement strand
GGGCAATTTTTTCGAGTAATTCGCGTCACGAGGTTTATGAACGGCCCCTAGGTTTAACTAGCGGTTTTTAACGGAAACATTTATATTTTAAAGAAGATTTTCTTCTTTGGAACAAAATTTAAGGTTATGTTAGCGTTTTCAAGTTGAAGTCAGCTATGGCAGCGTTTTTCGTCGAAAATCGGTATTTTTAACAGCAAATAATTGAATTTCAAAAAAACAACATTTGAACGATATTGGGTAATTTTCGCTTTTTTAATTGGAAATAGGTATATATTTCAATGAATATTTATAATTTTGAATACTTTCCACGTTATGTTAACTTTTGAATTTAAGATCGAAAAGAAATATATTTTTTCATCGAATACTTTCACGCAAAATGAACATGAGAACGATTTACAATTAAAAACCAGACATCCAAACTATCTCCCTTTAGAAAAAAGATATGTTGAAATTTTTTATCAAAAATATGTATATATTAAAAAAATCATATGTCCTCTTTTGTTACCTTCCACTTACATTGCGTAATGCCAATGGCTGTAATGCTGTATTGCTTTAATGCCTAGAAAAGTCGACCTCAAATTTCAAAATGATGTAGCTACCAGAATTTTCAGAATCCTGCAAAATCCTTCGCCCACAAAACATTACCCATAAAGCACTATATTCTACCAAGCTTAATTAAAATCGATTAGGTGGCTACCAGATTCGATATTCCTGTCCTGGAAACCGTCATGTCTGAGGTGAGATTCTGCGTTAACATCAGCTTCTTTACGTCACAAATCGTCACTAGACCTGCGAACCCCCCCCCCCATTCCTTCGTGGAAGTGACGTTTTTTTTAAACGGTCCCTTTAGATGAAAAAACCTGAACCAGGAAAGCATGTTTTTTTATATATATCTGAGCTGGAAAAGAAAAAGGTGCTCTTCGATAGTATCGAAAACCGGAACTTTGGAAAATTTTTGTCGATCCCAACTCGTGCAGCTATTACCGGAACGTTCGTAGCTCACGTAGAAGCTTTGATGTGCACCGCTCTCTGCATTGAAGATGCATTATAATGCATATCCACAAAGTGAGGGTATGTTGGTATTATGAGAGATGGTGTTAGTGCGTTCGATAATCAAAAGTGACTATACCCGCGCTTCGGCTAAGATTATATGAATAGAAAGGCGCCGTGATACGTGATGGGCGTGTACAATTGAAAATCGAATTACGTAAAGACAGGGCTTCATCAAGTGAAAATTTGCTATTTCTTTCCAACCACAGTGACTTCCACCTCCATCGCTATATTCCTATCGAACCCCCTAGTATTCGAATAATTTACATTCCCTATCAAAAGAGACCTGCGACCAATCAAGAACTACAAGGATATCCAGTAGCTGTATTTCTTCTAAATTGATCTATTGAAAGACTTTTTAATGCAGACGCCACTTTTGCCCGGTCAAACTAGAAAAATAAACGCCGTAAAAAGGGGTTATCAGGCCTCAATATACCTGATAGAACTCTAAAAATAAATGCAAACTCCTTTAAAAAAAACAAGAATCCAACGACCAAATTTGGATTACAATGAACAAGAAAAAAGGCTCCTATTGCAATTGGAAAAAAATGTAAAAAATTAATTTTCGGACAGGAATGAAAAAAGAGGAAAGAAAAATGGAAAATGAGATGGCAGCCAACCACATCCCCTTTCTTCTTTTTTTCTTTCTTTCGTCTTTTATATATTTATTACTTACAAATTACAATAAAATAACATTCAAAATAAAAATAAAATAATGAAATTGCATTACCAACGCTTCGATACTCACACAGTACCCTTACAGTGCTCTCTCCTTGATACCTGAGAATAAAAAATTCGAAAAATAAACGCAAAAATAATGAAAAAGCAAGTGCCTCTTTTACCTGATCAAACACTAAAAGTTAACACCATAATAAAGCAAGAGCAGGCGCCTTTTTTCCCGGTCTAAATGCAGCTTAATTTTTTGAAAATAGGCGCTGTAGAAAAGGCGCCGCTTTGTCAAATTAGGTGCCTATTTTACGTGGTCAGACTCTAAAGATAAACGCTATAACAAGGTGGTATCAGGCGACATTTTTACCCACCCCAATTCTTTGAAAACGAGCGCTGTAGCAAGGCGGAATCAGGCGACCCTTTTTAACAAGTGAAACTCATAACATAAACACCGTAAAAAGGCGTTCTTAGCCCTCTATTTTACCTGGTCAGCCTCTAAAGATAAACACCTTAACAAGGTAGAATCTGGCAACCTAATCCAATCTATTTTTAAAGTGAGCACTGTAGCAAAGCTGAATCAGGTAGGCTTTTTACAAGGTACAACTCCTAATTTAAATATTAGAAGAAGGCGTCTGTTTTACGTGATCAGGCTCTGAAGATAAACGCTGTGACAAGCTGGAATCAGGCGACATTTTTACCTGCCCCAACTCTGAAAATAAGCGCTGCAGCAAGGCGGAATCAGGCGGCGTTTTTAACAGGTGCAACTCATAACTTAAACGCAGAAAAAAAGGGTTATTAGGCGTCTATTTTACCTGGCCAGATTCTAAAGATATGCACCTTAACAAGGCATAATCTGGCGACAATTTCACCCATCCTATCTATTTTTAAAGTGAGCGCTGTAGCAAAGCGGAATCAGGCGGCCTTTTTACCAGGTACAGCTCTTAATTTAAACGCCCGAAAAAGGCGTTATTAGGCGTCTGTTCTACGTAATCAGACTGTAGAGATAAACGATCTGACAAGGTGGAATCAGGCCATTTCTTTTTTTAAATGAACGCTGTAGCAAGGCGGCATCAGGCGGCTTTTTTAACAGATACAACTCATAACTTAAATACCGGAAAAAGTCGTTATTAGGCGTCTATTTTACCTGGTCAGATTCTAAAGATAAAAACCTTAACAAGGAGAAATCTGGCAACCCTTTTACCTTCCTAATGTGTTTTCAAAGTGAACGCTGTAGCAAGGCAGAATCAGGCAGCTCTTTAAACCAGGTACTACTCTTAACTAAAACACCGGAACAAGACGTTATTAGGCGTCTGTTTTATGTGATCAGACTCTAAAGGTAAACGCTTTGATAAGGTGGAATCATGCGACACTTTTATCCGCTCCAACCCATTGAAAATGAGCGTTACAGCAAGGCGGTATTAGGCGGTCTTTATAACAGGTACAAATCATAACCTAAACTCCGGAAAAAGGCGTTATTAAGCGTCTATTTTACCTGGTCAGACTCTAAACAGAAACAACTTAACAAGACGGAATCTAGCAACCCTTTTACCCACCTAATCTATTCTTAAAGTGAGCGCCATAGCAAAGCGGAATCATGCGGGATTTTTATCAGGTACATGTCTTGATTTAAGCACCAGAACATGGCGTTTTTATACGCATATTTTACGTGATCAGACTCTAAAGATAAACGTTCTAACAAGATAGAATCAGGCGGCCCTTCTACACGCCACATCTCTTTTTAAAAGTAGCGCTATAGCAAGGCGAAATTAGGCAGCCCTCTTATCAGTTGCAACTCTTAACTTGAACGACGGAACAAGGCTCTATTAGGCAGCTATTTACGGAATTCAACTTTTTAAAAATAACTGTTTTCAGAGGGCGAATTCAGGCGCTAATTTCACCCGACCCAACTCTTAGCATAGACGCCATAACAAGGCTTCATGAGGCATCTGTTCTACTCGATCAAACCCTTTAAAATAACTGCTGCATTTAGTAAAAATAAGGTACCCTTTTATACGACCAAATTCCGAAAAAAGCGCCGTAATAAGTTAGAATCATGTGCCTCTTATAATCGCCCAAACTCTTTAAAAATGAGCGCCGCGATGAGGCGCAATCAGGCACTTCTATTTCCCGGCCCAAATCTTGTAAAAAAGCGCCATATTTGTTTAAAATCAGGTGTCTCTTTTTCAGGATCTAACTCTAAACATGAAAACCTTAAGAAGATGGAATGAAGAGCACCTTTTGCCCAGTCCAACTCTTCAAAAATAAGCTTTGTATTAGTTCGAAATCAGGTATCCTTTTCACCCGACCACATTCTAAAAATATATGCCAGTGTAAGGTTTATTTAGGAAGTCCTTTTACCCAGTTCTACTCTTAATATTATGTAACCTTCTTCGCTAAGAGGAATCAGGCCCTACTTTTATTTGGTCGAGCTCAAAAAATGAATGCTGATGTAATAAGGTTTTAGGCGCTCCTCTTATCTCTTTCACAGTCGAACACAAAAACGAACGATATTAAAACAGAAATGTAAGTATAACAGAAATGCTAAACTTAGATTGAAAATGATAAATGGTGGACACTTTAAAAAAAAATAAATAGGATTTGCCCACAAACTTCTTATTATTGATTTTAAAAGCTGCTAATTACGGATTTTTTTAATGAAAATGCGAAGTTTAAGGTGACAGATCCATATTGTCGGAAAAATTTTCCAAAAAGATATGGGATTTGCGTGGAAATTTGTTATTACTGATTTCTGAGGCTGTTGATTATGATTTTCGCAACAAAATTCTAAAATTTAAATTCGTGGATTTAAGATGACGAATCTTTTGTTAAGCATTGGCGGAGTTCGTACGAAAACTTGTTAAAATATTTGTTTAGATGCCTAGTTATTATTTACACTGTCATTATTATTCTCTACAAAGCAACTTTTTCATCATGTACCTCAAAAAACAAAAAAGAGCAGACAAAAAAGACCATAATACAATTTCTGAACTTGATTTAATACCCGGAAGATTTTATTAAATTAGATAAGATGTCTTGTCTACAGCAATAAAGAAAAGACCATAATTGACATTCTAAGCAGAATTTAATACTAGGATAATTTTATTAGTCTATCATATTTATTTATTTCTTAAGGTCTCTTATGGTATCATAAAGTGTACAATTATATTATGCAGGAAGACGTATTAGGCATTTTTACTCAATTACCAGCTAACTGTACTTCGTTAAGTTCTCAGGGGAAAAGAAATCGACTGAATGCATGGAACTAAACCTTATTTTATAAATATATTTGTAAAAAAATAACTTTTTCTTTTGAGTGCACTTGGCAATTAGTCTTTATTTTTCAAAATCTATTTAATTTAATCATTAATCTGCATATTCTTTACATATTACGAAAAAGGTTTAGTCTCATGCATATGGCGTCATTGTTTTCCACTCCGTACTGGGCGAAATGAAGTCCACTGGCGATGAAGTGAAAATGTCTAATCGTGACACCAATGAGCATTGTATTTTAACTTTTTTTGCAGCAAGTAAGTATTATATACAAATACAAATATAAACATAAACATTTTTCTGACATAAAATAGAGGTTATTTAATATAAATTTTCTCTGATAGGCGTTTATTCATTCTTGTCGCCACAGGCTTTAACCAAGGAAGCGACACTGAGAAACATGTTTGGTTAACCGCAAAAAGTTTAATTGTCTCAATCAAATTCTTTAGTTGCTATAAATCAACAAAACCGTTTTTTTCAGCCAGCGCAAATATTTTGTTAGAGCGTTCAGTTGAAATAACCATAAAGTTTGATGGACACAACAAACATTTTCTGTACAATAGATTGGACAAACTTATTTAGACGAATTAACTGAATATCTGTTATCTCAACACCATGATTTTTCAGTCTTGACAAAAATATTGTAGATTCTGCAAAATAGTTTTTCTGAACGAGCTAAATATTTGTAATCACAACAAAATTATTTTTTGTCGAGCGAACTAAACTTTGGTAGGCTTAAGAAAATAGCTTTATTGGAGTAATACCATTTTTTTAAGCGACAAGTATTTTGTTCTGGGAAACACGTTACCGTTAAGAATTAGGCTAACTTCATTTTGTATGCAATTTAGTAAACACGCAGAAATGTTAAAATAAATAAGAAATTTTAAAAATCCTTGTTTTGAAATTTATAGGAGCCTAAATTACTTCATAAACTTTAATACAAAATGCTGAAGTTTTGAATTCGTTGTAAATATTTAGAAAAATAATACGTTATTTATTCTTTTTGAAAACTTAGCTAAATGAAGTTAGCCTAATTCTTAACGGGGACGAAAAGATAGCCTATTCTTCCTAGAAATTATCGATATTATATGTAATATAAAATATTAAATATTTTTGTGTGAGAAAAAAACTGGAAGGACAAAATGTATTTATTCAATAAAATGTGTTTAATTGGTAAAACATTTGTTTAATTAATTGCAATTAATTTTCGGAATACTTGGTGATCATATGAAAGAGTGATTGATTGAGAGATTTCTCTTAAATATTTTAAAATACTTTAAATAATTTCTTAGTAACTTTCAAGTATGTTTTTGAAATAAGAAATATTAAATTCAACAAATATAAACCGTCTTTTTTCTAAATAAATACAACTCTTTTTTCGAACTTTATTTTCTTTGCTAGAAGTACAAATAATATTAAAGATCAAAAGGCAGAGGTGATTTTCGCACAGATTCACCATATTGAAAAAGTGATCAGCTGCTCGTCATGCCCAGAAGGAAAGCGCATGTTCGGCTGCATGTTTGGTACGCTTCATAATTATTTTTTGCTACTCTCAACAAAAAATGCTTACCAAACTTTTTTGTTTGCGCGATATTAATTGTTTTGTAACTCCATCTACTTTCTTGATAGTCTCATCACTTTAAAAATCACAAAGGGTCGCAAAATTTTTTCACAGATCCTATGAAACTTATTCATTGTAGGTTTATACGATAAACTTTAATTTTAGGGTCTTGGCCACATTTTCGGTATTCTGCCTTGCTCTTGGAAAACAAGCTCCGTAATAAGGCCGAATCAAGCGCCCCTTTTAACTCTTTAAAAATAACCGTCGTATTCGGAAGCAATCAGGCGTCCTTTTTTACTTGGCTTTAAACTAATAATAAATGTTGAAAAAAAAACAGAATCAGAGGGGTGGGGTCATGGTTTTGCGTAATTCAGGATATTGTGCGATATTTCTCGCATTGTCTGCCTCATGGACGTGAGCGGTCGAAATAAGGGAACGCCATGCCAAAAGAGGGTGGGAAGCGTTGGGTAGGGTCGAGAGGAATTCGCGTTGGAGACTTTCGTATGTACCGTCGCGTCCGAACGTGGCGTGGGTGCGGGAATACACGAATCCCAGGCTGAATCGCAGTTGGAATCACAGTTGGAATCGCAGTCGATTCAATCAGAATCGTCCGTCGAGGTGGCGCCTGGTAGTGGATACCGAGTGCGGCATAATGCGTTGGCGTCTCTTCTCATACAGAAGCCTCAAACAAAACATCTACCACCGCCGCGCGGCACCGTGACCGCGGCGACGTGCAAGCGCCACAATTGCCGACCCTCCTATCAGAAATGAAGAGAAACAGAGAGATGCAAATAAAGAATATAAGGACTCAGGAATAATACTTTAATAAATATAAAAACAGAACTGACAAAGAAATATTTTGTTTTCACATGATCTGGATGAGTCTTCTGTTACCCCAACCTCAAATTTTTAATCTTAATTTGGTACAAATTATATCTGAGTTTGATTATCGTTCGAGTTTAAAAACGCATAATCACTTAGTTGTAGTTTTGAAAGGCGAATATTATAAAATTCATTTTTATTTTGCTTTCTTAATTTAACACTGATTGCAGATACAATAGATGAAAGATATGCATAAGAGATCGTAAATATGCTTCCTAAGTGAAAACTGAAAATAAAAAATAATTTCAGATCAGTTTCTGTAATGTATGAATAATCCTTAATGAGAATATAAAATGTGCTGTAAGGTTGACATAAGACTGATGCACAATGTAGTTATTACACAAATGAAGCTGGGTTATGCATCTGTGTGATGAAATTTCATTAAAAATTTAGTCTTAAGCCACTTAAAAGTTTTGGGTATTATTTTGAGACGATCTGCCTCTGGGTATGCTAACCATTTACTTTACCTAAATATTCTTGTTTCATCAATGGCTCTTTCCATTTATTCTCTCAAAATGCTCAACTCATTTCAAGAAATTTCTTTCACTTTTTTCAAACAGTATTTTCACTACACCACATTTTTTGAGACTCTTTTTACGACTGAGTACTCCCATTTGCGTTTTAAAGCATAAATTCCGCAGGAATTGTCTTCCAAAACTGCGTTAACTTTACTCTTATTATTTTTTCGTTATTTTCGGGTATTTTGCTAACATAAAGGAAAGTGGGTGCAAGTAAATAATTGAATACTGAATTTATTTTTTATATTTTTAATTCTGGTAATGGTTCATACAGTCTATTTATGATTTAATATCTACTTAATTGGGGGGGGGGGCTTGTCCCAATTGACCCTGCCTGGATCCACCCTTGCTTTACTTCAAACACTATAATTTGTATTTTATTTGCGCTAATTTTAATGTTCATGTTCCTGATTTCAGTATACAGTCAGATTAACATTTTCCGTAAGCCTGGGATTAATTCTGCAATAAAACCTTATCATTTCAAAGCGCTAACCCACGCATCTTTTTGTCTCAAGTCTGCACCATCTGCGTCTAAGAGGGACATTCTGAGACACTTATTGAGGAATAAAATAAACAGCCAAGAGGACATAAGAGATTATCCATAAACTAATTGACCAATTTTGGACAATTTTCGAAACTCTCCTTAACCTCGTTGACATCCGTTGATTTGGTACATTTTTAACCAAATATGGAATAATTAAATTTACCTTTTTAAAAATGTTAATTATAAAAAAAGAATTTTCTTCCAAAATAGTTGGTTTTTTTTACTAGATTAATAAACCTTAAAGACAAAATAACAAATTTTCTATACAAAACGGTTGAATTATAAAAAAATTAAATGTTGATAAAAAAGTTAAATTTATGCTAACAAATACAAATTTCCAACAAAATGCAAGAATTCTCAACCCAAAAGTTGAATTTTCAACTAAACTAGATTAATTTTCAAAAACAAAAAAAAAACGTATTTTCAACAAAATAGGTCAATATTAACACAGAGTTCAATTTTTATTTAAAAAGTAATAATTTTCGACCAAAAATGGAATTGATAAATTGTCAATTACCAAAGTAATCTTTCATCAAGAAAAGGGAATTTTTAACAGCAGTTGAATTTTCAACAAAAAAGAGATCAATTTTGAACTAAAATTTTAAATCATCAACCAAAAAATGCATTTTCAAGAAAGTAGTTAAACACTAAAACCTACTTTTTAAATTTTAATCTAGAAAGATGGATTTTCAAACAAAAAGATTAATTTTATACAGAACAAAGGCAATTTTTTGTAACGAAATTCAAGAATTCTCAACCAAGAAATCGAATTTTCAACTGAAGAAGATAAATTTTTATACAAAACGAATGATTTGCAACCAAAAATTCGATTCTTCAGTATAACTCAAGAATTCTTAACAAAAGAGTTGCTTTTTTAAGAAAGAAATACAAGAATTTATATTTTTAAAATTGTTAAAAAAGAAGCTCAACTTTAAGACCTAGTTGCTCTATTTTTAGGCAAAAAGATGAATTTTTAATAAAATTTCAAGAGTTCTGAACTAAAAAGTTAAAGTTTTTACTAAACAAGATGAATTTTTTAACAAAAATATTAACTTGCTACAGAAAAACTCTTTTGTAAGCATTTTGTATTTTTTGCACAAAAATTGAGCAATTCAGTACAAATTTTGGCAGTTTCTTTAATGGTTGAACAACTGTGTTAAAAATTAATTTTTCATTTTAAGATTTATCATTTTAGTTGAAAATTTGTTAAAAATTAATTTTTTTTCCTAAAAATTTAACTATTCAATTTTTTTCAAAAATCTATATTTTTTAGTTAAAATTAAAAATTTTTATACATTGTTGAAAACTTGTCCTCGTGGTAGAAAATCTATTTTTGTTGTTTGTCCAAATTGTAACTGTTCGTTTAAAAATTAATTTGTTTTAGTTCAGGATTTAAGGAATTTGGTGAAAATTAGTACTTTCTGTTAAATTCTACTGTTTTCGATTTAAAATTAAAATATTTTATTGTGGAAATATAAACCATGATATTTCTGGTTGCAAATCCATGAATACAACTCCTTGGCTGAAAGTTACATTTTTTGTCTTAAAAATTCTTTTTTTTTCGTTCAAGGCTTAAAATTCTAGTTCAAAATAGATTTCTTTGTTTAGAATTAAACTGCCTTCTTGAAAATTCTTTTTCTTGGTTAAGAGTTAATTTATTAAAACTGAAATTTTGACTATTTGGATAAAAATTCAAATGAGTGGTTAAAAAGTAACTTAACAATTTGGTATACAATTTTTTATGATAATTTTTATACCAAAGTTTTGAATTTGTAAGCCTAACTTTTTCGTTTGAAAACCACATTTCCGGATTAAAAATTAAACTGTTTTGTACATAATTCGTTTTTTTTTGGCTTACAAATTCAACAATTTGGCATACAATTTTTTATTAAAAATTGATTTTATTTTAATGAATATGTAATAATTCCAGTTTTTTCAATTGAACTTTTCTAAAGTAAAATTCGAAATATTTGCTTGAAAATTCATTTAATTTGTAGAAAATTAGTCTTTTTTAATACCAAATTAAATTTTATGTTTGAAAATGTACTTATTTTGTTAAAAACCTATGCCCTTCCCCGCCCCTAAGTTTTCTCAAGTTATTTCTAGATTAACCCGAAAAAAATTACGCTAAAAATTTAGTCAGCTGAAATTAAATAAGATTAGTTGGGGGGGGGGGGGGGGCAAAAACTACGGACCCTGACAAAGGAGAGTACTTTGTCTAAAATTTCAGACAACATTTTTAGTTATTTAATTCACGGACCCTAAGAAACCAATCTTTTCAAACCAGTACAGTTTGTATAATTCTCTAAAAGAGCAATTAGAAAATCTCTTTCATTCAGAAACCAGTCCGATAAAACTTACAAGACTGCAGATTATAAACAGTATTTTTTGCAGTAGAGACAAAGAAGGACCAATGATGGAGGAAAGAGTAGCAAAGAAGAAAAAAAGAGAGTTGGAGATGCGAAATAACTATCTACTGGGGTTGCGGACCATTTCAGTCGGCGTGTGCTTACTAATGGCATTCAAAATTAGTCCTACCCGCAGCGAAATTATTGAATTTACCTTGCTAGTAAACTCTGCCAAGATCGTCTGGATCGGATCGAGTGGACTAAACTTTTCAGCTCTGCTGCTGATGCACAGTAGCGAAACACACCGCGACCGCAATTGAAGGTCTGACTCGATATTAGTTTTAGTCGCGACCACCTCTACTTCAGAAGCGTTTAACTGGTTATTACGGTTACAATTCGCTATACTCCCGTTTCTTTAATCTACCCGCCGACGTCTCGCCTATCTCGGTATCAACGCCTTTGTTTCATTCCCAAGCTACCATCTTCCAGCTTCCAACTCTGATTAAAGTCGGATATTCAATCTCATTTCTCGAGCTGACATTATACTTTTGGAACAGTTAGATGAGAAGGCGTTCCTTTGGCAATAACTCCTATTGACAATGCAATCAGTATCAACTGACAGTACACTTTTTGTATTCATTTGTTGACCATCAAAGGCAATGGTTGAAAAAAAAAACAAATGAATCCCTACTATCGATAATTTCTTCCGCAGAATTTATTAAGCTTTCTTAGAATTAAGGGGAAATTTTCCTGATTTCGCTAAAGTACGCAATCAACGCTCATGTGTTCTGTTCAAGAAAGACTGTTTTCTCCCTAATTGTTTCCGTTGAGAAAATGATACTTGATTCGGTCTTGTAAGTTTGTCTTCTCACCCTGTCTCATCATCATAGGGAAACTTGGGAATGGGTGACGAAATTTGTGATTCCCATCTGCGAAAGTCATTGTAATGATAGCCGAAACGACGTTAATGACACCATAATGATTGACTGACGTTCGCCGATTGGACACGTGCTGGTCGGTGGGATGATAATTAGAAATGAAGTGAGTTGAGGTTTTAATGAATGACTCGTTGTGTTGCATTACGTACTATTCTCCAAGTGAGATAGATGATTTACAGTACTATTTTCATTCCTTTTTTGATTTAATTGTGAGAACCTAGACTCGGATTTCTTATTTTCGAAAGAAAGTTTATAAAATCATATATACTTCAGAAAGGAAAAACAGAACTTTTGGTCAAGGCTCTTTGGTTTTTGGAAATATAATTCAAATCCTTAGATTATAAATAAACTGTATCAATCAAATCTTATAAAAGAAAAAAACATTATTTGCATGATGACTTTTCAAACTTACGAAAAATAATTATTTACAAAAAATGATTCGTAATATTTTCTCTTAGTGTTGCTTCTTAGCAACTTGAAAAAATTGTTGAATTTCTATGAGCCACGGCTTTTTTTTCGGAGAAAACATTTCCTATAATTGTATTTTTTCTCATTTTGAAAATAAGTTATTAGCTTTTAAATAGGGATATTTGTTTAAAACAATTTCTTCTAAAATACTCTTTTCAACGATTTCGGCACCACAAAACTTACTTTCAAAATAGGAAAGCGATTTTAAGAAAAAATTTAATTGTAAATAACATTCCTAAAATAGTTTTTTGTGAGTTCTAACATTCTTCTCTAAAAACGTCATAACGATCAATAAAAAACTATCTTTCATAGATATCTTATTTTTGGCACGAAAAATACCTTAATTGAATTTTCGTTTCAAACAGAATTTTCTGACTGATTATGGTAGTCTATAATTCTACGGACATTTTAATACCACAAATTTATATGGCGAATACAAAAAAAAAGTAATTAGAAGAAATCTAAAAACATTAGAATTTTCACTAAAAATTGCTGTACATTATAAATTATACGTTTTAAAACTCAAAAATGTATGGAATGTATTAAATTCATAAAATTATTCTTCAGATAAAATTCATTAATATTTGACGCTATAATAATAAACTGTTGAAATTGAATATTTTTTTCTCAGAATAGTTGATAAAATAAACGATATTTATTATCAGCAGCAAGATTTTAATATTATCGTCGCTTTTAAAATAACATTTCTATTGAAATTTTAGAAAATTTTAAAAGAATGGAGCGAATGACGAATAAAAGCATGTGAGATTGTACTTATAATGTATCCAAAATGTAATACGAAGTGAGATGAAAAAAATAACAAAGATATTTTCAAGACTAAGTATAATTTGCCAACTTTTTTATCATAGCTGCTGCATTTTGCATCATTTTTCAATCTTTTAATAGATAAATTATATTAAAAGCAACAATAATTAATAAGCATTACAACTGATAGTAATATCTTTAACTGTATTAACTATTATATGAAAAAAATATTATTTTCTTTAAATTCAAATAGCTCATTATTAAAATGTATTGATCAATTTTATCTGGAAAATTATTGAATGAATTCAATACTTTGGATAAGATTTTTGTTTTTATATTGTGAAAGTACAATTTATGATTTAAAATAATATTTGAAAAATGTTCATGTTTTAACATTTTTCTGCTTATTTTTATTGTATTAAACATAGAATAGAATAGATTGTTTAGTATAGAACTTCCAAAAACCTGGAAAAGGGATCAAAGTGTATATTAGTGTTGAGGGAAAATAATCAAATAGACAGTATCAAATTAACCATTCTCCGTAATTAAATTATGCCTCCACAATTTAATTGAACTACCATAATTGTTAGGAAAATCCCACATGCAAGGATCATGACATCAAACTTGATTTAGCCCCACCGTAAATAGAAATAAAAAAAATAATTTTAGAACTTAGTAGGGCAGAATTAGAAAGAACGAATAGGTTTAATAGAAATTAAGACAAAAACAGAAATCCCTTTCCTAGTAAAGGGATGAAAGTATATATCATTGTTGAAAACAAAATCAAATATACATTATCAAGTTAACCTTTTTACGTAATAAATTATGACTCTATAACTAAATTGGGCGACCAGTATGTTACGAAAATCAAATATGAAAAGATCTTGATTTCAAACTTGGTTCAATCCTAAGCGTAATATAAATAAAAGAAATAATTTAAGAATTAAAAAGAACGAATAGGTTTATAATAAAATACAACAAACACAGAAATCATTAACCAGGTTTAGCATAGTTTTAGGTGAAAATTGATAGCATAGAATATGCTGTTTAGGATAGAAATAAACATCACCCTAGAAAAGAGATCAAAGTCTATATCATTGTCGAAGAAAACAAAATCAAATAGACAGTTATGAAACTATCCTCTTTCCCGGATCAAATTATGACTTGAAAACCCGATTGGACTACCATAATCGTTAGGAAAATCCCATTGGTTCCCATGAACCTTGCAATCTGAATTATTTTAGCACCATTATGAATAGAAATGGAGAGAATAAATTAATTTTAGAATCTGTTATGACAGAAAAAGAAAGAGTGGATAGGTTTATAATAAATGTAGATAAAAATATAAATAATAAACCAGGCTGAGCACAGCTATGACAGTGATAAAATTAGTCTTTTTCCCTGCCAATGATTAAAACTAGATAAGAAATATTCCATATCATAGAGTTAAAAAGCGAGAATTTTTATCTCAGTTATTGAATAAAATAATATTCTTTTAATATAAATAGAACAGATTAACATACAGGAAAGTCAAACGAATTTGGAACATTATGCAACATAAATTTATAAATTTTTTCCAAAAAAGCACATGCTACAATAAAACCTAATTGATTTTAAATGTTAGTTAATTGAGTCAAAACATTTTTAAAGAGAGATGGCTCCAGTGCATCATGCTACTTAAATTTTTATATTCCTTTTTTCTTAATTCGATTACTAAATATTGTAGGAAACGTCTACGCATGTTCTGAAGAGCTTTCTTTTATTCCCAGCATCTCTTCTCTCACACCCAATTCAAAAACGACAGCAAACATCTTTTTTTATTCACACGATCACATGACGCGATCATTTATCATCGTACGGAAATGTAGAGGACACTCCTACGTTTTCGTAAGATCCAAATTTGCTCCTGACTCGGAGAATTCCGATCCCTAGTGTAAGAATAGAGTATCGTTTCGACCCGCTTTCTTCTTTTTGGTAATAATTGACGCTAAGGCGGATCTATCATCAGTGCTGAAAGGGCAGATATATCGAATAATTGGGTGACGAGAGGCATTTGAGGCGAGTAAATTGACGGGTTAGTACTAGAAGACAAAGATCCTTTGTGGTTAATCGTCGCTCTAGGTGGGCTGTACGCTTTTCGTGTTAGGCCTGTGTAGAGAGCAAAGTGAGTTTCATTACACGTCCTGGTGCTATAAACGCACCTCTCGCGCACACGTAGTCGTAAAATGGCCCTTTTCCTGTTGTTTCGCTCGATTTAGCGTATTTTAGTTTTGCAATATCTTAAACGGCGTTTCATCTTTCTCAGAACAATCTCATTTTTCTCGTGGCGTTAAAACTATGTAGTCAATTTAATACAGTAAATCGTGAAAAATTCATTTCATAATTTAAATTCCAAACAAACAACATAGAAAACTGTTCATATAATTATTATTCTGAGAGTGCGTATTGACATTTAACTATTTATTTTTCAATTTACGGCAGTGCTACTCCATCTAGATATTTTTTACACACATCTCAATTCCAGATTTCCAGGTTCCAGAACAGAAATAGATAAACAAAATTTTGATCGAAAATGGGTTTATTGCGCAAAGTTTTTCGAATTTTTAGCAAAAAATGTCTTTCATACTATGACAGCGCGATCTTCAATTTTGATTTTCTTTCGATCAAACATTTCTTATTCTCATTCAGAATTCCCATATATCGGAAGAAAGTTTTTATTATTTTCAAAAAATTTTAATTATATTTTCTTATCTTTGTCTAAAGTCAACTTGGAAAACCCATGAAAATCCAAAAATTTGCAGTCGATTTTCTCAGAATCCGCTATGCTTTTTACATCAAACCATGTTTACCCATTTTCAAAAAGTTTTATCTCGGAAGCATGATTTTATTTTATTTTTAAACTAATGTAAGAATTAAATTTTTGATCGCACTCTAGCATGGTCCAATTTCATATTAGTGTTACTTTGAGATTGTGAACTTTAATATTAATTTTCTCGAACCTACATACATTTTTTTGATTAAAATTTGTTGGGCGTAATTGCACATTGCGGCTCGGAAGTAGAAATTTGTTTTGTTTTCTTATTCTGATCGGCCACCCTTCATTTAAAAATTTGTATTGCGCGAGAAAAAATATTATTATATAATTTATCATATTTTCAAACTAAGTATACTTCTTATGAATTACACCCTGTAGTACGTACGATATTTTTTTATAACAAATGCATGACCTTAGACTTGTGGAACATTTGTTAATTGCCAAAAAGTTGGGAAAAATCAGAAAATTATGATGAATTTACAAACTACCAAAAATTGAATTTTTTTTAACAATTTTAACCAGTTTTTACCTTTTCAGGTAAGTCGAATCAATCCGAAAAAATATCTGCATTTCCTCCCATCCAAATCGGTTAAAAATTAATCCGACTCAAATCGGTTTAATCCGAATCAATCCGAACCATATTTTATGTCCGAATGAATCCGAACTCGGATTGGCCTAAGACGATTTTCAATCCGAATGAATCCAATTAAATATAAACTCGGGTTCATTCTATCAATCCGAGTTTATATTGTTTTGGATTAATTTGGATTGACAATTTTGTTCGGATTGAACCAGGTTGATTCCGATTAATATTTACCCAAGTTGGGTCGAAAGAAATGCAGAACTTTTTTCAAATTGGTTCGGATACAGATTCCGGAATGATTCGAATTGGTTCGGAAGAAATTCCTATCCGATAATTTCGCTATGGTAGAATGAAAGTCTTGTCGTTTCGGTCGGGTGTCTCTCCGTCCGTCATACTTTTTCCCCCAGGAGTCCCTTATTCCTCAGGACCCCTGTATTCAACAAGACATAATGACTATTGATAAGGATTGTTCTTAGCCGTTGCTATAGAGTTATGTTGACAGTTGCTAAGGGTTGCTATTGTTTTTTTCTAGGGGATGTCATTTGCTATTGCTGATGGTTTTTATTGACCGTGGTTAGGGATGTTATTGGACGTTGCTAAGAGTTCGAGTTAACCTTTGCTAGAGAGCTGAATTAATCGTTTCTAAGTGTTATTAACGATCGTTGCTAAAGTTTGTTAGTGACTGTTGCTAGGGTATGCCATAAGCCATTGCTCAAAGTTTGTACGGCCGATTATAGACGATTTAGGTTTATTTTTTTATTATCTGTTACTCAGCTATGTTCTTTAATATTGCTATGAGTTCTTATTCACAGTTTCTAAGATTTCTTATTGTCCGACTCTAGGTATTTATATCGATTATTCGTTAGAATTTTTATTAGCCCTTGTCAGTGGTTGTTATTAGTCGTTGCTTATAAGGTTGCTATTGGCCTATGCTAAGAAGTTGAATTAGTCATTTTGAAGAAGTTGACAATGCCCTTTTTTCAAAAAAAAACTTGTGCCAAATTGTGCTAGGTTTGTGCTCAATTGTGCCGCAAATGGTTTTTTTTTGTTAAGTCAAAATTTGAGTCAGAATGAAAAAAGAAACTTTTTCCCGGCCAGAAACGCCATTCTGTGTTCTTGAAACAAAACCTGTGTTGACTTGTGCCAGGCTTGTGCTCCATCGTTCTACAAACTATTTTAAAAAATTGGAACTTAAATTCTAAAAAAAAACAAACAAAAATGTAAAAAATTCGAAATCCGAAAATCTGAAAGTTGTGCTGGGTTTTGCTACGCGCCCAAAACAATTATATTTCTATATACATTTTACTCAGGTCTATATTTTTTGATCAAATACTAGTTCCTTTTTTCGCAGAATAATTTTTTTGATCATGATATTTAATTTTAGATTTTAAAATACACTTTCTACTTTGGTCTATATTTTTGTGTGAAAATCTAGTTTTTTTATGCAAAATAATTTGTCAAGTTGCAAATTTTTAAAAAAGGTAGTTTTGAACATTTGAAAGTTGCCCATGGTTCTGCTAGAAGTGTAAAACAATTATTGTCCTCTACAATTTTCACTCAAGGCCATATGTTTAGTGAAAATCTATTGTTTTTCGTAAAATGATTTTCCAAATCGCAAATTTTTCAAAATGCGAATTTCGTAAATCTGAAAGTTGTCATTGGTTGTGCTGGAAGTGCAAAACAATTACTGTCCTTCATACTTTTCACTCACGACCATATTTTTTGTGAAAATCTAGTTTATTGTCTCGAATTAATTTTTTGAACCCAATATTTTTCAAAATGTGAATTTAGAAAATCTAAAGGTTATGCTGGGTTGCGCTACGCGTAAAAAAATTGTCACACACTAGATTCCCGCAACAAAGTAAAGACTTAAGTAGAAAGTATCTTTTAAAATCATTGGTTTGAACGCCCAGCACAAATCAGCTATTTTCGATTTTCTAAAATTCGCAGTTTAAAAAATGTTTTGATTTAAAAAAATTTTCTGATTAAAAAAGAAACAAGTATTTTATAAAAAAATATAGACCTAAGTGAAAAGTTTGTAAGTCAATAATTGTTTTGAACGCAAAGCACAACAATAATCGAAATTCACAATTTTAAAAATGTTACGTTCAAAAAATTAATTTGAGACAAAAAACTACATTTTCACCAAAAATATGGTACTGTGTGAAAAGTGTAAATTACAATAATTGTTTTTCACAGTTATCACAACCAGCACAAATTTCAGATTTCGAATTTTTTACATTTGTGTTTGCAATGCCTAAAAAAATGTTCTTTTGTGAATATTGGTTTGAAATGAATTTTTCTTAAAAATCGTTTACGGCACAATTGTGCACAAACCTTATTGGTTATTGACTGTTGCTAAGTTATGATATTATTCATTTTTAGAGAGTTGTATCGATCGTTGCAAAGGGTTTTTAGTGCATATTGATAGGTAATTTTACTAGCAGTTCCCGAATAAAAATGCTTCGACTTGAGTTCGAGTTGAATTGCCCCCAATCAAGACATGCTGAAGTCGAAAATGTCGACTTGAGCATGTCTCAGTTTTGAGACGGAGCCAGACTTCAATTTATGCCTTGGAGCCAAGTTTTTATGTCTTGAAGACGTAAATTTACCTCTTGAGTCGTATTTTTATGACTTCAACACGTGCGGTTTATAACTTCGAGCGTATATCTGCCATATTAAAAAGGTTATTTCTAACAGTCATAAAAGCTAATCTTTGTTAATGCTTAAACAATCTTGTATATTTTTATACAATATATATATTAAATAAATTTATTTACGGATTGTTATTTGTATTATACTTGTTTCACGATGATACCGAAAATGTTGTTTGCTTTTACGTATTTCTAACGGTTTAGGAGATCCTTCTAGAAAGTTACAATTTTTATTTTTTTGAAGAAAATTTTTAAGGGTTATACTCTTTCAGACCCACCGATTCTGAATTTGTAAATGAAAAATAACTAATTTAATAATTACAAATTTTTCATTCATCAATTTTAATCTCATTTATGAGCCAGAAAAGTTTCGATAATCTCAGCCAAGACAAGGCTTGTCTTGAGTCAAGTAAACGTCGTCTTAGCCAAGACAAGGCTCGACTTAAGACAAGTAAACGCCGTTTTACCTGTCGTGGTTATAAAAGTAAGACGAAGGCCTATGTCTCGACTCAGTTTTGATACGCAGCCAGACATCGATGTCTTGGCGACGAACTCAAGACATAACCAAGTCGAACTCAAGTCAAAGCATTTTTACTCGGGTTAATACGGTTTGTTATTGACCCTTGCTAAGGGATGCTTTTGAACCTTGCTAATGTTTAATGACAGTTACGAAAGGTTGTTATTATCCATTACTGCGGAGTTGTACTGATCATTAATATTGGTTGTTACTGACCACTATTAGGGAATGTTATCGACAGTCCCTGAAGGTTGTTATTTTCAGTTGTTAAGATCAGTGAGCGGGGGGTCATAGGGTTAGGGTGCGATTTTAAAAGACCTAAATAACGTCCTAATAGGTTACGAAATCCTTTTCCTTTAGGTTTTCAGCGCCTACTTTGAATTTTTTTCTACTTTTCACATTGAGACGGAACATTTAGAAATGGGATAGGCCTAAAATGCCACATAAAAATAATTTAATAATTGTTTAAAACATCCAATACTTATGTAAATTATTAGTTTTTAATACATCGCAAACTGGGATGAAGTGTCACATATACAGTGGAAAGCGGATAACCCTTAATTCTGTGAACAAAACAATATATTGCTTCTTCTAGGTCAAACAGTTTAAGTTTAAAAAATTTAAATTGCAATCCTCTATCATTTTTAAATAGAAAAATTAAATATCTCATTTAGAAACGCAAAATCAGTGATGCGCCGCATTACCCCACATGCACCGTTTAGTCAAAGATTAAAGTACCTTTTTCGTGGTTGTAATTGTCTGTAAACGACAAGAGTGTATCTTTATATGCTGATGTCACTCGAACTGTTCATACAAACATTTAAAAAATGCATGCAAATATGTTAATCCTATCCGAAGTTATGCTGGAACATAAAGGGCAAAAAATGCAACCATATAAGTATTTTTTTGGTGCGCGTATTCGACAAGAAAATGATTTTTTTTTTTAAATGTAAGTTGAAATTTATAAGAACACAGAAAACCATAAGATTGATTTCAAGCAGGTGCATTACATGTAGTGAGCGGTGCTAATCGGGTTGCGTACCTCCAGGCTCTATTCAATTCTCTTGAAACCTGCGTAGTTCCTTAAGAATTCAAATTTATTCCTCCTTAATTACTTGCCTTTAGCAGTAATAACATTTCTTTAATATTTTTTGTATTCACTTAAATTTTTCTGTATTAATATAAACAAACCTCAAGTAATATCCATTTAAATTGTGTATGCGAATATTTTAAAACAATTTGAATTAAGAACATCATATTATTAACAAAGAAATGACTGTTGTGAATTGACAAGTGTTTACTTGTTTTACGACCTTCCCAAATTTACGAATAAATGGTTTGAAACCTTTTAAAAAACATTCTTCCTAGTCCGAAAATAAAATATCAATCGAGAAAGATTTTTCTAGGCAAAATTTTTTTAAATGTCTGGTTACATTATTTTTCAATCGAGTTTTAGAACAAGAAATAAATAAAAGGAGGAATATGTTATATTAGAAGAAATTCAAATCTTTAAAATGTTCCAATATTAATTGAATTGAATTATTTTAACGAATTTTACTAATGGTTGATGAAATTTAATGTTTAATATGGGTCCGAACTTATTTTTCTGACGAAAACCAGACAAGATTTTCTCAATAATTTACCTAAAATCGCAAAAAAATTGTTTTCTGATTTTTAAAAAATTGTTAGATTCTGTCATTAATAAAATAAAGCAATACTAAACATATTGTTTAGTTTTAAATACACATTTTTCTAATTTTTACCAATCGTTTTGGTTTACGTTTGGTATGCAGTAAAAAAATGTCTCCATAAAATACTGTAACTAATTAATACATTAATTATCAATTAATGTAAGTAACTGACTACTTGAACATTAATTAATTAATTACTATAATTATCAATAATTGCAATTAAATAATTAATCATTACCACTGTTTCGATGATAAGGTTGTGTAAAAATGATTCATGTTTCAGGACACGTAAAAAGTAAAAACAATGTTTGTTTGAAACCTAAAAACTGTTCGCGTGTCTTTAGGCTATTAAAAACAAAATAAAAATGAAAAACTCCAGGTTTAAATTAAGAAAAGTGCTTCTTACTTTTTTCCACCTAAGATTATTCACTTCCATAAAATTTACATAAAAAATCAAATTTTTCTTTTACACAAGAAATTATAAATTCAAAACTTTTTAATCGACTTGTCTAAAGGTAGGAAATTAAAAAAATTTCTTTGAATTTGTTCCTAATTCCACTAAGGAATTTTTCCTTGCTATAACCAATGAATCCAATCATTTGGAGCATTTTTGGCCCCCTTCCTATTGAAAATCATTATATTATGAAAGTTTCTATTATTTCAATAAGAATTTAATAAAGGTGATGTAAAAATTAGTAACAATGAAGCACCGTTTAACAGGTAATCGAATCGACTCACATTCCGTGAACAGAATTGAACGACGTGAAGTTTCGTTCTCGTTCTTCATGGTACACATTTCCGTGATTTCTGTCACGCCCACACAAAATGCTGGCTTCGGGAAATTGGTCGACCTGCATAGTAAGGGCAGCTTTGTAAAGTCAGATTTTATTCAACTGATTTTGAGAATTCGACTATTATAAAGTATAAGTAATAAGATTCAACCCACGCATTTGTATTACAATATCGTGATAGATACAAAAGATTGAGACAGAGTGGAATAGACTTTTAATTTTATTCACTGTTTCCTGTTATATTGCATGAAATAAATCCATCTTTTTTTAAGAACCATAAAATTTTTAGATTCAAAATTATGTTCAAGATATTTAAACTTAACCGATTAATTATGAACAGTGTCTATATTTTAAACAGGGAAAACTACACGGTGCTAAATCCACTTTTTGTTTTTTATTAAATAAATAAAAATATATATTTCCATTAGTTTTTCACATGTGCATGTAGAACAACCCATTTTAAATAAAATTTGTATTAAATCGATGGATCTACTTACACGAAAAATATTACGTAATCAGCTAGAAATTGTTTCTCTACATAGCTTTCTTAGTTTACCTATAAAATTGGGTTGATTGGATAATTTATTGTGTATGTAGATTCTTAGTTGGGTGCAAGCATTTTTTAACACTTCGAAATCCTTAATAATATTGAAAACTCTTTAATGTATCTGCAAAAGTAATATAGCTAGACATTTAAAAAGTAATAATTTCTCTGATAAATTTTCGATCGCTAATATTGGTTATTAACATATTTCGTTTGTTTCTGAGAGTTATTATTTTTATAACCAATTTGAAGATTGCTCTAACAAATATTTTTACTTTAGGACTAATTAACTGCAAGAAAATCTCACTATTTAAGGCAATTTTTAGACTATAAATTTGTTCAAACATTTAGAAATTATTTTAAAATTAATAAAGTAAGATTGAAGAACTAAGCGAAAGAAAAATTTGAACAAATTCGAACTTCAGATTAAAAATAGTTTGACATTAAAAATTGAATTATTTAAAAAATTGATTTCTTTAAAAATTCAATTAACTTTAAAAATCGATTTACTTAAAAAATAGATTTTCTTTCAACAATGCTTAACTGTTGGATAAGATCTAAGATATATTACTATTGCGGAAGTATTTATAAAAAAATATTAAAACCAAGGCTAACGACTTTAGCGTCTAGCATAACAAAAATTGACAAAATGAGAAGTACGTTAACAGAACGCATATAATAAAATATCAATGTTTCGTGCGTGGACCAAAAACAAAAAACTAGTCATGGAACCACTGTTTTTAAATATATTCTTTCTTTATCGGTAAATTGATGGCACGAAATAATTAACGTAATAAAAGTTTGCTTTCTTTAAAAACTGGATTGAAAAATGATTACAACCTTTTGATTCATTTTTTGCATACCAAGAACAGCGTTATACTTTTTACATCGAATTAAGATGACAAAAAAATAAAAAAAAGTTGATAATACTCACGTTCTTACCAAAAAACTTGAATATTTATTTTGCTGTCAAAATTTGGTCTTATACTTTTTTTTTAAGAATTAATAATTAATTCCGAAATTGATACTTATTAAAAAAATGAAGTGATGGAAAAAGCCATATATTTTATATCAATGAAAATTAATAATAATGAATCATTTATAAATATACAAACCAACAATAACACTTCTTGTGAAAAATCGCTAGCCAATACCTACATGCATTTTAATATCTTACTTCTTTACAGTCTGTCAAGTTAAAGCTGGGTGGCTTTACTCGCAGTCGGTAAGGTGTATCGACATGATTTTGGTGTCAAAATATTAAGAAGAGCTCCCTCTTTCATGCTTTTTGATTTAACATTCAAT
>NC_046658.1:77962839-77976551 GCF_010883055.1 Belonocnema kinseyi | reverse complement strand
TGAAAGAGGGAGCTCTTCTTAATATTTTGACACCAAAATCATGCCGATACACCTTACCGACTGCGAGTAAAGCCACCCACGCTTTAACTTGACAGACTGTACATTAAAGGCAATCAAAGCTCTCTAAAATAATTCATGGAACTAATTCCTTTTTTTAATAAAAGCCAGTTTCATACATTTTTTTATTACTTGTTTTTGACTTTATTTTATGATTTCTCCACTTTCATTGCGGATTATATAAATGAATAAAATATTAAAATTCACGTACGGAATTGGTGGAGTTTTTTAATATTTGGTGTTTTTATTGGGATTACATTCATGGTTTTAGTATCAATAACAAATTCTGTAATCCAGCAATAACATTTACGAACCACATTGCAATAAAATCGTATTCTGCTGGCTACTTTTGACTAAGCGTTTTTCTATTAAATTTTTGGGCGTGGAGATTTATCCAATTCTTAAGAAATATCATTCAAACTCACAGGATAATTATTCATAACAATTTGCTAAAAGCTTGTGAGGTTTACCTTGATCTGCATTAAAAAATCTCAGCTTTTTTAGTTCTTTTCTCAATGGGTGAAATTGCGAAATTATTTTTCTCCTAATTAATACGTAAAATTATAAAATAATATGTGATTATGAAAGTTTGATCACCATTGGAATAATATTGTAGCCTGCAGACGATGTTTTGTTAAGGGGTTCCTATTTTTTAAAGTTCGAGTATAATTTATTTCTTTTAGATTTTTATTACTTTTTCTACTGTTCCTACTGTTTCTACTGTTTCTACTGTTTCCACTTTTACTGTTTAAAATAATTTGTATTACAGACATTAATTCGCGGTAGAGATTTGGTCCTTTTTCGCATTTCGTCATTCAAGTCAGATTTTTTTCTCGATCGGTGTTGAGAACCTTTTTCTTATTTTTGTATTACTTGGCGTCGATTCACTACCACGAATCTTGAGTATTTAATTAGTTAATAACGAATAATAATTACTTTAATAAAGTAATGTCACCTCAATAATAATATCTCTAAAGAAGTGAATTAAAAACAATTTTCTGTCTTCTCAAACTGTTCTATGAAGTCAATGACTTTTCTGTTCATTCACTTATTGAAATAATGTCACCAATGCGACAAGAGATCAAAGGAGAGGCAAACAGCAAAAAATGGCACACCCTGAAGGAGAGATTTTTTTCAGCAATTATAGACTGGAAAATAGGATATAATAGAAAAGAGTGAAAATGAGACACCAGATGGGTAATAAAATCAGTGGAATTATCCTTATTATCGACGTCATTTCGAAACTACATGCGTAGGCTGAATATAGACTCATTGTAAGGCTGAGTGGTAACCGCGGGCGGGAGATAAGTCTTTTTAATTTCAATACACTGTCTAGAACATATGGGAGTCATTCTTGGTTGCACCTTGTCGAAGAAGAGCTCAAAGGGTAATCCACCTACGAATTCCGTGGGCAGATCATCAACTCACGTTTCTATGGTGACTTCCCATTTTTCATTGTTCATATAATTAATTACTGATGCTATTTAGTTCAGATAAAAGGTTTTATAAAGTTGAAGTCTCTGTTGTTCCTAATGCAATTGTAAATGTAAATAGTTCGTTTATCATAAAAAAAAGTTTCTAAAAATTTACAAATGAAGTTTATAGCATAGATGTTATTACCAGGGAAAATAGGTAATTTCTGATGTTCATTTTTTTTTAAAGACTGAGAAATAATGTTTTGAGAAATAAGAAAGAATCTACTTCTGCCTGGATTTGAACCGGAAACGCCACTAGATATGAGTGGAGCGTTAATCATTTACGCCACCGGAACCATAAATGATCTTTTCTTCTTTCTCCTATTTGCACATGATTCGAGTCTGTATCATTGTAACCTGTGCAATTTTAGTGATTAATTCGAATCTGAATAAATTCACCGACTTTAAATATTATTTGAAGTATAGACATTATTGTGAAAATTCGACTCTCTGGGTTGAAAATTAAGTTATTTTTGTAGAAATTGCAACTTTTTTGTTAAAAATCACAGCACTGATTAAAAATTAATCTGGTTTAGTTAAGGATTCAATTATTTTGTTGGAAATTCAACTACTTATTTGAAAGTGGAACTACATTGTTAAAAAATAATTTTTCCCTCTAATAAATTCATTAATTTAATTTAAAAAACTGCTTTTTTGTTCAAAATGTAGCTGTTTTGTTGAAAATTGAGTTGCCGGATCGAATAAGGGTACATCGATTTTATCAGTGCGAGCGCAAATGAAACTCGACAAGATAAAAGGAAGAAATCTGAAAATATTTTTTTTACCGAATTCAAGCAAATTTCTTGCAGTAATTGAATTGAAAAAAATTAATGTTCTAAACCAATTTCGATTGACTTATTTGATCCAGCAGTTCAATTACATTTTTAATTAATTTTTTAATCTGAAAATTGGAATATTTCATGTTTGTTTGAAAATTGAATTGTTTTCTTTTTCTAGAAAAGTAATCTGCATGTTTAAAAAGTCTTCTTTTTGGTTAAAAAATCCTTTTTTGTTGTTGTTAAAGATTCATCGTTTAAGTTAAAATTTTGCTTCTTTAAATGACAAATTAACTATTTAATTCTTTTTGGAAAATGTATACAGTGTTAAAAATTCATCTTTTTGGTTGAAAATTCAACTATTTTGTTGAAAAAATATTTTTTTTTTACTGAAAATTTAATTATTCTAACTCTAATTAAAAAATTATATTTTCTTTTTGAAAATTTATGTTTGTTGTTCAAAATTTGTCTTTTTTTGGTAGACAATTCATCTTTTGGGTTGAAAGATTAAGTACATGGTTGAAAGTTACCCTCTTTGGTAGTAAGTTTGTGTTCTTTAAATTTGTCTCTATTTTATTAAATTTATGTTTTGTAACTGAAAATGTATCTTTACTATTTTTTTTTGTATATGCATCTCTTTTAATTGATAATTTTTAATTTTTGGGTGAAACTTGAATGATTTTGTTTAAAAATTTAACTGTTTGGTTAAAAAATTCATATTTTCGGGTTGAAAATACAACTGTTCTACAGAAAAATTGTATCTTTGGCTTGAAAATTCAAACTTTTGGATGAGATTTTTTTCTCTAATAACAAAAAAATCTTTCTTGGTCGAAAATTCAATACTTTTCTGGAAAACTCCTCTTTTTTTGTTTCAAAATTAGTCTGATTTGTTTTGAGAATTCAACTACTGTGTTGTAAATTCGTCCTTTTTTTTGAAAATTAATGTAGTTGGTTGAAAGCGGAACTGATTTGATAAAAAATTATTTTGTGGTTGACAATAATTAATCACCCTAGTAAAGAAACCTTTTTTTGTTCAAAATTTAAATCGTTTGTTGATAATTATTTTTAACTGAAAATTTAACTGTTCCATTTTTTGTGGAAAATGTATCTGGCTTCATAGGAAACTAATTTTCTTATAAAAAATTTAACTATTGTGTTTTATGTTCAAAATTAATTCCTATGGTGAAGAGTTTAACTTTTTTTTTGTAAATTCATTCTTCTTTTTTGAGTGAAAAATTATTTTCTTCACATAAACCGAGACATAAACATAACCTATACTATTTTTAATTAAAAATTTATATTCTACAGTGGAAAATTCATGCATTTTGTTAAAAATCTCTTTTTTGGCAGAAAATTCATTTCTTGAGTTGAAAATTTAATTGCGTGGTTAAGAGCTTTTAGAAGTTAATTTTTGTCGTCAGAAATTTTTTTTTAGTTGAAAATTAATTTTTTATCTGATAACGTATCTATTCAATTTTTACTTGATTTAACAGTTTTCTTGCAATTTCCTCTTTTTTGTTTGAAAAACCGTGTTTTTGGTGTTAAATAAAGTGGTTTTATTGAAATTAAAAAAATAAGTTAGAGTAGAAATATGAAGTTTTACCATTTTCGTTTTGAATTCATTTTTTTAACGAAAATTTATCACTTTGCTTGAAAATTAATATATAATTATTAACATTTTTAGGATAAAAACTATATTATCCTCTAGTAGAAAACTGGTTGGCGCTTACCATAGAGTGATAGAAAAGTCAAACAGGTACATTCCAGTTCGCGTCCGAGGTATCTGTTTACATTATTGGATGTAAACATTCCTAGCGATTAAGTTACAGCGATCGTGCCGAATTCGAGTGGAGCTCATTTATGGCTTTTAGCATTTATTTAATCTTCAAACAGTTTAAATATTAAAACAATTTTCATAAATGGCTCTTCTTTAAAGCATAAGTTTAATTCATCATTTTGCGTTGTAAATTTACAAGAACTATTAATTATTCAAACAATTTTTAATTAAACATTAACAGTTTAACATTTTTCTACGAGAGAATTTGTTCACGGAGTCAACTAACCCTTTTCTATGTTGCTTTACAAAAGAACTGATAATTATTTAAACAATTTGAATAAAAAAATTAAGAGTTTGCCCTTTTTCCAACGAGTCAATTTGTTTACGGAGTCGACTAAAAAAGTCTATCCGATGACCCTGTTGTATATTGCTTTGCAAATTTACAAGAACTATTAATTATTTTAACAATTTTAATTACGAGATTAAGAGTTTTTGAACCTTTTTCTGCAAGTAAATTTGTTTGCGGAGTTAACTAAGAATGTCTATTTTTTATTCTTTTTCTTTTTTTTATTCTTTTGTTTTTGCTTTGCAAACTTACAAACACTATTAATTATTTAAACAATGTTAGTTAAAAATTTAAAGTTTGGACTTTATCCTAAGAATCAATTTGTGTTCGAACTAAACTAAGAATATCTATCCGATGACTTTTTTCTATGTTGATTTGTAAATTCACAAGAACTATTAATTATTTAAACAATTTTAATTAAAAAATTAAGAGTTTGCCCTTTTCTCCACGTGTCAATTTGTTTACGGAGTCAACTAAGAAAGTCTATCCGGTGACTCTGTTGTATGTTGCTTTATAAATTTACAAGAACTAATAATTATTTAAATAATTTTAATTAAAAAATTAAGAGTTTGCCCTTTCTCCACGAGTCAATTTGCTTACGAAGTCAACTAAGAAAGTCTATCCGGTGACTCTATTGTAGGTTGCTTTGTAAATTTACTAGAACTATTAATTATTTTAACAATTTCAATCCAAAAACTAAAAGTGACTTTTTTTCTACGAGTTCTGCAAGTAAATTTGTTTACGGAGTCAACTAAGAATGTCTATCCGATGACTTTTTTCTATATTGCTTTGCAAATTTACAAGAACTTTTAATTACTTAAACAATTTTAATTAAAAAGTTAAGAGTTTGGCCTTTTTTCTACAAGTAAATTTGTTTACGGAGTCGACTAAGAATGTCTATCCGGTGACTTTTTTCTAGGTTTCTTTGTAAATTTACAAGAATTATTAATTATTTAAACAATTTTAATAATAAGATTAAGAGTTTTTGAACTTTTTTCTACAAGTAAATTTGTTTACGGAGTTAAATAAGAATGTCTATTTTTTATTCTTTTGCTTTTTTCCATTCTTTTATTTTTGCTTTGAGAATTTCCAAAAACACTATTAATTATTAAAACAATTTTATTTTTAAAAATTTAAAGTTTGGCCTTTATCCTACAAATCATTTTGTTTTCGAACTAAACTAAGAATGTCAGTTACAAGAACTTTTAAATATTTAAATAATTTTAAGGAAAAAGTTAAGAGTTTGCCCTTTTTGTACAAGTCAATTTGTTTACGGAGTCGACTAAGAATGTCTATTCGGTGACTCTTTTCTATCTTGCTTTGTAAATTTACAAGAACTATTAATTATTTAAGCAATTTTAATTTAACAATTAAAAGTTTAGCCTTTTTCCTACGAATCAATTTGTTTTCGAAGTCAACAATCAAGATGTCTATGAATGTCTATCAGATGACTCTTTTCTATGTTGCTTTGTAAATTTACAAGAACTATTAATTATTTAAGGAATTTTAATTAAAAAATTAAGAGTTTGCCTTTTTTTCTACAAGTCAATTTGTTTATGGAGTCGACTAAGAATGTTTATCTGGTGACTCTTTTCTATATTGCTTTGCGAATTTACGAGAACTATTAATTACATACATACGAGTTTGCTCGAAGTACTCGTATTTGCCTAAACGTTTGGTCCGATGAGAGGAAAATTGCAGAAAATCACCTCCCGAGTTTAGTCGAATTTTCAAAATGCGAGTACACAACCCGGTCTTTCGTCGTATATGGTTATGGTACCCATGCGAAGCCGTGTATAAATAGAAGTTATTAAAGTAAAAATGATTATCGTGGTATTTTCTTGAATTTAGTTTCCAAATAGAATAATTACAATCAAAGTAGTGGGTCTCGCGCGTAAGAGCTTCTAGTTTGGTTGAATATTAATGTATTTCACGTAAGTCTGATCAAAATTATTGATATCCTAGGTATAAGGGTGTTTTTATACCTAAAAGAAATTTAGAACTATTATGAAATATAAAATAAAGGTCAGAGAAAAGTCAGGGAAGGTCAGGAAATTTCGAAATTGGGATTTTATAGCAATTGTAATATTGCAATACAGTAACGAGCCAATTATGGAGAAAACTATTTCGATGATGATTATGTTTACCAGTTTTTAAGAACTTTTTTGTGGAATTATTATTTTAATGAAAGGCCGACTATTTACACAAAATTTTGTGCTGAACTCACGAGGTCGTAAAAAATAACTGAAACAATGTCAGAGAAAAACTTAGTTAACTATCCAAATTTCCGACGTAGCTTACGACGTCAGAATTTTTCATAGGGAACCGAGATAGAACCTTTCAATTTCGACTCTCTCAGATGGAGCATTTCACTATAGATACTCTGAAGTAGAACCTTTTCATTTGAATATAATGAAACTACACTGTTACATAACATTGTCGCTGTTAATATATCATTATCAATGTGGAAGAGCAATTATATGGAGTTTGCAGGAATGGAACATGAATATTATCGTAATGTCACTGTTGTCATAGTGAAAGGCTATTTCTATCTAACTCTTCGAGGACTGTGTCCATGTTCACTGCCTTCTGTGACACGCATTTTTCTCAAACGGATGGTTTTCACAATCGCTCCGAATGAACGTCACTTCGAGGACGAGTCCGCAGTTACGCAAAGTTCTTTCAGTTCTTTTACCTTCTCCATTTGCGAGATCGCGAAATATTTCGAGAGAGGTCAAAAGTCCTCTTGGTGCTCTTGCATCGTTAAATTCCCCTTTTTTACACACATAAAAGATTATTGACTTTATTGACATATTAAAAGCAGCATTTTTTAAAACCGCTTGAAGAATCTCAACTGAAATCCAGTCCTAAATTTGCATTTTCGATGGCCTCTAGACCAAATTAATCCGAACGAGTGTAATTAAGACTGATAAAACATCTCCTGACAAATTAGAGATGTCTTGGTTTCAAGAAACTCAATTAGGAAAAGATTTGAATATCAGAGAAGGTTATCAGGATTGTAATTTATTAGATTATCTGGAATCTGTTCTGATGTCATTGACATTTTTTCAATAATGATCAAAATCGTATAAGTATGCTATTTTCTGCTTTGAGCAGAAAAAAATCATGTAAGTTGTCTCTCAATACCAGAAGATTATTTCACTAATTAATAAAACTTAACTAAAATAGTCACTTGTATTTTTATTTAACGCAGCTTCACGCCTTATAACATAGATATTACGTTTTCTTAAATTTATACGATTCCATAAATTAACAAATAATTAGTGTTAAACTTCAGAAAGTCACAAGAAATAAATTTTCCAAAATATCTTGTACAGCAGCATTTCAGATTGTTCAGGGAAAGAAACGGTTTTCATCAGACAATCAATTTCTCACATCTTAAAAATGTAAATTTTCGAAATTCGCTGTCAACGAGATTTTTTGGATTTATGATGCCTTTGCATTATATTGGTTTTTATAATTTCAACAAAAAATTCTGCAAAAGAGTGTAATTTTTTTTCGGTAATCTGAAGCCTTATATTTTATTTAGCATGTTTCATAGAACTATCAGAATTAAAAAGTATAGTCTAAATTCAGCTTCATTAGAAGGGGGGGGGGGGGGGCGAAAATCTGACATTATACACGGAAATATAAATGTGAATAATAATTTTTTTAAATGTTTAAAAAAAAGAAAATTAGTAACTTTCTTTACCAGCAGTAAAGCATCTAAATTTAGACATGACACTCTCCCTATTCGACTCTATATCCCATTTTCGTAAAATTATTGAACTAAATTAATTAATAGAAATTAATGATGAAATTCTTTTTGTTATCTGAAAATTTAACTATTCTATTTTTGATTAAAAATCGATTTTTTTATTTGAAAACTTAACTAATTAACTTTTTCAAATTGAATTCATCTTTTTTGGTCGAGAATTTACCTACTTGATTGAAAGTTGAAAAATTTGTTCTTTCTTTCTTAGAGATGTAACCAGTTCATTATTATTTCTAGTAGAAATTTCAACACTCATTGCAAGTTTATTTATTTTCTTGTTATATACCTGTATTGTATAAAATTAATTTTTTACATTGAAAATTTAACTGTTCAGATCAAAGATGAACTACTTTGTTAACAATGTATTTTATTATTTGAAGATCCATCCTTTCAAATGAAAATTTCTCTTTTGATAGAATTGTTTACTATTTTGGTTCAGAAAGCAACTGTTTGTTTGAATATTATTCTGTTTTTGTCGAGGATTCAAGTATTTTGTTGTAATTTCGTGTTTTTGGTTGGATTTTTGATGACAAATTAAAATATTTTTTTGGATGCAATAATAACTATTATATCTTTTGTGGAGAAATGATAATTTTATGGAAAATTCAACTACTTGGTTAAAACTTGAATCTTTTTGTTAAAAAAGTGTATCTTTATGGCTTGAAGACTGGATTATTTGGTTAAAAATGCAACTCCTCGTGGTTGAAGTTAATTCTTTTTTGTTAGAAAATTCGGCCATTTTTTGAAAATTGACCTTGGAAGTTTAAAAATGCAAATATTTTGTTAGTATTTCATTATAAATCAAGCTGTGTCCATAATGTATTTTTTATTGTTGAAAATTCAAATATTAGATTGAAAATTATATTACATATTATATTTTGGAATGCATGGTATATTAAAATATTATGGTTTTAAGTTTTTTGTTTAATTTTATGTGTTCATCAAATAAAAAAAAATGTTGACTGAAAGGAGGGGTGGAGATATTCGTATTTGTGATGTCACCCTGCAATTTTATAGTTCTTTGTGATTATATGTGACGAAAAAGGGGGGGGGGGGAGTGTACGAAATAGCGTGACGCATTTTTTGAACGACCCCTATATCGATCTCTAGTTTATTTTAAACGCAGCTACTATAGTCACAAATTTACTTTTAATTAAGTTCCTGTTTCGTTCAGTCCAGTCTGTAAGTACTAGTTTAAATCGCCCCTAGTTGCGAATAAATTTCATTATCCAATTCCATATCATTTTGAATTATATTTAATTACCAGGATAGCATTTATCTAATTAGATGCAAATCGATGCAATTTCGAATTGAATGCAGTGTTTATCGTTTATTTAATTTCGATTTATGTTACTGATTTCGTCATGTTAGGCTGTGACCATCTTTAGTTTGAAAGAAAATTATAATAATAATATAAGCAGGTTATGTATAATTATAATTATTCTATATTAATAGAATTATTTGTAATTATTTATGGCTGCTAAGCAACATTACATCCTCTATTATAATTAGTTCAGTTATCATTGACAATTTAGCTAATTATAATAATAGGGAACAATAAGGTGGTCCAAAAACGATGAATTTTTTTAATGGTCATATTCTCTCCCTAACCACTTCTTAATTTGTTCGAATTACCAGAATCTTTTTTGTATTTTTTAATTGAAAAAAATGATATTTACAGGTTCAGCGACTCCACATCAAGTTTAACACGTATTTTAAATCAGGAAAAATACGTTTTTGTATATTTTGGATAGAATCATAAATATCAGGCTAAAAGAATTGTTCCTCAATAATTATTTCCGCAATCATCCAGAAAATACAAATCCGAAATTACTTTTTGAATTTCACTGCCATTAGCCTGGATTACAGGATCCCCGAACACCCCCAAAACTAAAAGAATGGGATTTCAAACCATTTGTAATTGTTTATACCAATATTCTTTTTAAATTAAGATAGGAAATTCAGGTTTTATTTGAATGCTTCAACTTTTCAGTTAGAGCCAGAAAAAATTAATTAAAATTATCAAAAATAATTATTTTGCAAAAATTCTATTATTCTTCACAATAAATTTAACATATAGCAGCTTTGTATGAAATTTCAAATCTTTATAAGCCTTTCACTTACAGTGTAGTAATGCCTAAAAAAAGTTAAAAAAATAATTTTGTAACCAATTTATTATTGTTTATAACTATCTTCTCTTAGAAACAAGAGTTATAATTTGTTTTTAAATTTCCAACTTTCTGCTATCTGTTCATTTATTCTTAGGTACAAATTAATAGAAGTTAATAATAACAATAATTGTTTAAGCAATTTTTTAATTGTTTAAAATTATATTCTCTTAGAGTAATGCTAGGAATTTGCCATTTTTTCAGAAATGCTCAAATTTTTAGTTAGAGTAAATTAACAATTTTCAACTGTTCAATTCAACAACAAAGACGAATTTTCAACAAAATTGCAGAAAAATTAAACAAACAGGATTAATTTTCAACGAAGCAGTTGATTTGTATCCAAAAATAATGACATTTTTATCAAAACACATGAATTTTAAAGCCAAAAAGACAAATTAAACTTTCTTTTAAGTTACAACCACGAAAGATTTCCGTTTAATTTTCAACAACAAAATAAAAATTTTCACTGAAAGAATATTAATTTTCAACATAAGGTTAATTTTCTACCAAAATAACTGAATCTTCAATCGAAGAGAAGTCATTTTTAACCAAACAGTTTCATTTTTATCCAAAGGGGATCAAATTTATACTAAAACTGATAAATGTTCAAGCCAAAAGATGATTGAAAAAAATAAACAGGTGAATTTCAATCACGAACGGTTTCAGTTGAATTTTCAACACCAAATTATAAATTTTTCATAGAAAGTTAATTCTCTAATAAAATAGTAGAATCTTCGACCCAACAAGATAAATCCTCAACAAAAAGTTAGATTTTTAATAAAAAAGGATGACTGTTGAACAGATTTTTTTTCATTTTTAGGAACTAATAAAATTGTTAACTAAAAATATAATTATGAGGAGAAAAAAATGGAAATATAAACAAAAGTGAGAAAAATTGTAAGACCAGAATCATAATTTTGCAATATTATTAAGGTATTAAGAATCTTTTGTAAACGGATTAAAGTAATCTCAAATATAATTCAAAAAATTGCAAATTTATACTCCACGAGTCTTTTAAAGTGACTCCTGAAGAAATTCCCTGACTTTTGCAAGTTTTTTCCCTCAAAATTCCTGACTTTTCCCTGATTTTCATGATTCTCCCAGACCAATAAAGTTCTCGGACTTTTCCCTGAAAACCAGATATCTTGTGATTTATGGGCACCCATATACACATACTAAAATTCAAAAAGAAATGCATTTCCGAGATCCTAGGGTCGAACCATGTCGAAATATGACAAGAAATTTGACTTTAAAATGTAATTCCTTATAAATATCCTTCTATGGGGAAACAATAATGAAAGAAAACTTGCAAAATTAAAGGGTTTAGAGGAAATTGCGTAACGAGAGATAATTATGGGAGACCACCTAGAATCAGAGAAACAACAGCGATTATTGGCGCCTATATTACATTCAAGAGCGGTTATCGAGACAGTTTGTCGAGTCCCACGCGTTCCACGTGTAACAAGTGCACGTGCTCACGCACGCGAGATCGTGCGTGCATGGGTAATAACAGGCCTGTGAACGCCGGCCTGGCGCCATGGCCGGGGGCTTCAGCCACTGAGAGAGTCTCGGTAATCAGACTTTTCCGGATGCTGGGTTCGACCAGAAGCCAAGATTCCTTTCAATTAGGACTCATTTGCTCTCAAATGGCGCGGCGGTAATACTGAGGGAAAATTAGAAAATATACTCTCTTAACTTGAATCAGTGAATTTTCACATCTGAAATCTGTGACGTACTTTTTGCAAATTTAGTAAATGATAATTCTCTAGACATGTACGCTTTGGCTTCACACCAGTTCCATCCGGCAGTCGGAAAAACATTTGAGTATTATCCATCTCAATTATATTTGAGCCAAATTTCGGGATTTAAAAAAACCTCCCGTTCATACCTGTCCATAACTTGATTAGACAAAATGTTCCCTTCATATACAGGTTGTCCAAAAGTCTGGAATTACCTAAGAACATAACTGTCTAGATAAAATATCATACAAATTGGTCAAGGTCATCCTTGAAGTAACTTTCAACGAGAAATCGAACGATGAACTTCAATTTGGCCTTGATCTTGACCGCCAAGGTCATTCAAAAGTCAAATTGAAGGTCAAAGTTGGATTTATCGTTTAAAATTACTCCATTGATGACCTTGATCTGAGGAAATACAGAACCGTCATGTTCACCCAAGCCGGACCTTGTTTATGTTTCAACGACCTTCAGCTGACTTGCAAAGTCACACCTGACCTATGATTTGAGTACATATTTAAGCGTAAAATTTTCCAGTCTTTCGATTGCCAACGTCAAAAATAGTGGTTCTCACTTAAAACCGAAGATTGACCATAAAATGACCTTAAAGGTCAAGTTCAAGGTCAAAATGAAAGTCACCATTGGATTTCTCGTTAAACGTTACCCCAAGAATGACCTTTACCCATTCAAATAATATTTGATCTGGACAGTTATTTCGGTGTTTTCAGACCTCATTTGCAGTATAAAAAAACATTCTTTTTATAGTTGAGCATACCTCAACTCGTCGAAATCTACTTCTCAATTATATTTGACCCCCCTCCAATATAAAAGAAAAGCATCTGTTTATTCATGACTATATCCTAACATGGAAAAATCTATATACCATTCAATTATATTCGAGCTCATCCCCAATATTTCGAAAAAACGATCTGTTTATAGCTGTTCATACACTAACTGAGTAAGATCTACATACCTCTGAATTGTATTTGACCCCTGTTTAGAATAAAAACATTCGCTTATAGTTGGCCTTAACTTACATAAAAAATATACTTTTCCGTTATATTTGAGTTCGCTTCCAGTAGAATGAAAACATCCGTTTTATAGTTAGTCATACATTAACTTCAAAAAATCTACTTCTCAATCATGTTTGACACCATTTTTCTTAATTAAAAAAATAATACGTTCGTAGTTGGGTACACCATTATTCCACAATATTTATATTATACTGATCACTTGTATTTAGCCCCAATTAAAAAAGGCATCTGTTTATAGTCGTTTATACTCGGCAAAACCTACCACTGAATTATATTTTATCTCATTTCTAGTATTTGTAAGCAAGCATCTGTGTGTAGTTGCCCATACCATAACTCGGCCATGTATTATTATATACTTTTTACTAATATGGACATGAGAATACCAGGTGTATACATATGAGACCGGTATTTTTTCAAGAAAAAAACACATTTATTTCAAGAGAATGATAACAAATATTTTATTCAGAGTATGCGCCCTCGCTGGCTACACATTTTGTCCACCTTTCAGGCAATTTATGGATACCTTTCCAAAAAAAGTCTTCGTTTTTTGAAACAAACCAGTCATCGA
>NC_046658.1:77961074-77962739 GCF_010883055.1 Belonocnema kinseyi | reverse complement strand
ACAATACGCCAATTAGCACAAATGGTAAGTTCCGACAGTGCCTACAAGTGTGCCTACTGGCCACTAGATGGCAATACCGGTTTCATATGTATACACCTGGTACGATTTTAATTAAAATTGTTTTTAGCATGATTGTAAAATTTATTTATAATAAAATGTGCAAATACAAATGAAAAATTATATTCACTGCATTGTATAAAGTATACATGTATGTAGGGAAAACAATCCTACCGAAAAAAGTTAGATCAAGAAAGAAAGACTCAACAAAATATCTAAGAATTTATTTGGTAGATTTTTAGGCATTGCGGAATTTTCTGGCTAATAAATAATGCTTTTTTGAATTATTTAATTTTTCAGTAAACAAATTCACTAAAAGGTTTAAAACAAAGACTTAAAAAAGTGTTGAAATAAATTAATAAATATCTACAGACTAAGTTCAAGAAACATAAATTTGGCATAAGAACAAGGTAATCAAAGAAATTTAATCAGCGTATTTGGTACTATTACTTTCGGATATGATAATGTTTATAAAATTATAATAAAAGAAAAAAAAAGAAAATGTAAATACATTTCCGTAATACTAACATGTGCAGGAAATTTAGATATAGCACTATCGAATACTCTGATTGGTTTCCTTTGAATTCCTTTTTATTATTATCTAAGTAAAATTGTTTGTTTATTGCAATTATTTGTTTCATTGTATGATTATATCACTCGCGTAAATAAATTCTGTGAGGGCCATTTTGCGACTGAAAAAATAGAATAATTAAGTTTAGCTCCTAAAAGATTTTGATCGAATAAGTCCCGGAATTAATTTTTTATTTACAACAAAAAATAAATACATCATTAAAAGCATCGTTTCAGACCTCCATTACAATTACAAGAAAAAATTTCGACATATTTTAATGGAGTTTTTGACGTCTATAAGACATTTCCATTATGTATGATTTTTTAAAGCATACTATTGCTAGCAGACTATTTTCCTTGGCTCCTTATTTTATACAAAAAATGATTAAAATTTCAAAATATGTTAAGTGCTAAGAAAATTAAATTCAGAAGCAATTTTTTTAAATTTTCGCCCAAAATTAAAATTTCGCATCCTTGCAGGTTCCAAAAAAACAGATAAAATATTATTAAATATATATTCAAGTTCATATGAGCGTTCAACAAGTTTTACCCACGCTTAATGTCATCCAATCGAACCGTTCCATTGCTTTACGAAACCTATGAAAAAGCCTTCAGCTTTGACAAATTGCGTTAAATACGAGAAAAAATATTTATATTATAACGAAATATAAAAACTAGAACAAATAAAATAATAATTAATTAGATTTGAGTGAAAAACATGTAATACATGATCGAAATATTAAAAATGAAGTCAATAAAAATAAAGTCGAGTTCAAGTTGATAGAGGCTTATACACGTCAGTCATTTTCATTTTCTGAAATCTTTTTATTTCATATTTTTCTATGTAAAAGAAAGTGAGTTAAAAAATTCCTTTTAGTTAGACAAATATAAGGTAAAAAGGTTTAAGTAGAGAAGAATTTTTCTCAGTAATATCAAGAGGAGAATCAATGAAATTTCACTTATTAAGATAGCTAAAAGTAATCCAGTTGCTTTTTGTGCGAACGAAAAAATTGAAGAAATGCTTAAATTTGAGCAAAT
>NC_046658.1:77954426-77960974 GCF_010883055.1 Belonocnema kinseyi | reverse complement strand
AGTGAAATTTCGTACATACTATTCGCCCAGACAGAACAATTATATATAGTTTATATATAGTGTGATGTTTTATGTATATTATTCAATTGTTTAATACAAAAAATGTATAAAACAAATAAATATTCTATATAAAACTTCACACTATATATAAACTATGTATAATATTTCTGTCTGGGCGAGGTCTTGATGTCATTAAGATACGTTTCAAATGTGAATAAACTCTTTAAATTCGAATCAGTGAAAATTTACGACAAAAGTGGCGATTTAATGCAGCTTCAGTATACTGTAATGACAGTAAAATATAACTAGAGTTTCAGTGAAGTTTACTAAAACTTCAGTAAGTTTTATTTGTGTATGTTTTATTCTTTAGTTAATTTTTATACTAGGTAAGCGTTGAAAAAATACTAGAAATACATTCCTGATTCCCAGTAAAATTGTATAACGAGTCAAGGAAATCATTGCAGTAGTTAATCCCGGAAACCGTAATTATTTTGTTCAACTAGTATTCAAGTAAACGATCGCTGAAATTCAAGTCAATTTCGCTGATTGAGGCAGTCAGAAGCGCTTCACTAAATTCAGTAAGGATTTTTTGCTCATTAAAATATAGACAGCATGTGGTCATATAAAAGATATTCAATTATCAAGAAACCCTGACAGCTGATTTTGGAAATATATGTACAAATTTCATTTTCTATTTAATCCTTAGGATCAACGGTCATAATAATTTGAGTATAATATTGGCCAAATAAGGGAACGGTGGACGGATTTAAAGGTGCTTTGTCCTCGTACGTTTTTCGCATCATTCCTACATGACAATTTTTTTACAGTGTTTCATTGATGAAAATTTGATATTTAAACCTGGAGATACGTTTTGAGACCCCTGAATTCGAAAATTAAGTTTTCACAATGGCGTCTGTCTGTCTGTCCGTCCGGCCGTCCGTCCGTAAACATAATAAATCTCGAAAAAACTGAACGGATCAAATCGAGCTTTGGTTCACTTTTTTTATGTCCTAAAAGAAAGGACCAGCTTGCTAAACAGCCATTTTGGATACAAATTCAAAAATCAAAGCATTTTCAAAATTTGTAGGAGCTTTTTTATATAAAAAATTTGTATGTAAGGCTATTTATAGTAATCAGAATACCAAACAATTTATCCTAATGACTTGTTTCAATGAAAAGAAATTTCTCGCAGTCAAAGCATTTATAAGATTTAAAACATCAATCGAAAATGAAAATATAGAGCCAAAGAATGCACAATATCAAAAAATAGAAAATTTACATTTTTATTGCACAAAGAATAATGAAAAATGGAAATTTCCATTTTGTAGTCAAACTATGCAGGATACGAAAAATGTGAAAAAACAAAAATTATGATCACAGAAAAGATCTACAAATTATTTGTTAATCACTACTCATAAGAAGCGTAGCTTTTGTTTTTTTTTCGTGAAAAATAACATTGAAAAAAAATTGTGGAAAATGACACAAGTTAGGAAAGAAATGATTTAATAAAAATTTTTTAACCGAAAAAGATCTAGAAATTTGTCATGAATCACTTTTTGATGGGAAACGTAGTTTTGGTTTTAATGATGAAAATGGCATTAAGAATAAAAATAAAAAACTTGATGAAAAATGACAAAAGATACAAAACAAATTTATAGAAAAATGTTGTTCGCCCAAAACAGAGATACAAATTTATAATAATTTATTACATTCTCGTCATTTATGATTGAGAAAGTATTAGCATTATCCGAAATTTGACAACACAACAATCATATTTGAAACGAAAGGACGCAAAATACGAAAAAAAGTTTAAAAAAGAAATGATAGCTTTTGAAAAATCTTACAAAATTTCTTTTAAAGATTTTTCAATAGGACTTATTTTTTTTATTTATCGTAAGTGATATGCAGAAAATCGCAAATTCCAATATCACGCCAAAAGACGCGAGATACGTAAAAAATCTAAAAGAAGATTTGTGGGTTATTTTGCTTTATTCATCAAAAATAATAAGAAAACCATAATCCTATTCTTAGCATAACAACGCTTGCGCAACTTATCTATCACTATACTTAATTAAGTAGAAAATCCAGAATATATAGACGCATATAAATGCTGCGATCAAAAAGATATCTTTTTGATAAAGTTTCATTGAAGCATTCCAAATTCCAAGAATAAATATCCGAGATTTAAGTGCGAGGTAACCTATTTTCGAGCATCACCAAATTGACCAAAATATAGATATGTGTATCAACGTCTCTATGCAAACCAAATCAGGGGTTTTTTATTCATTAATATTCTTCTGGTTTTTATATATAATTTATATTAATGAAACGGTGAAAAAAATTATTCAACATTGCCACCAATGGTCATGCAGGAATTGTGTAAAAAAGGTATGTGTTTTCGTTTGGTTTTCCCTAAGTGGCACGTTTTCATTTGGACCCTTCGATTTATTTAATGTTGTATTCAAATTATTATATCCATTACCTAGAAAAACCCCAATCTTTAAAAAACGCCGATTCGGTATTGTTTTGAGTTGGAACAAAAATGAGATAGAGAAGAATGAGAATCCAGCTATGTTGATGTTACAGTGTAACACTTGAAAGTATTGTGTAGTGATTTTTTGTTTTAAATACAACCTGTTTCAGAAACAGATTTTTCCGTACTAGATTTCTTCACTTTTCTAATCAGGGTCCACACTAAATGATTTCCCTGTAGAACATTTGCTTGACATGGTAAGAGGGAGTGGGCATGGCAGCTAAGAGATTTCATTCCCAAAGTGTTTTTCTTTTAATGAGACACTTTCCGGAGTTAAGAAATACGAGATGGTGGAATATATGCCGTAGGTAAGATGTAGATTGTAGAGTGTAGACCCACTAGACAATCTCGAAGCTCTAGAGTTCCCATTACTTGTGTCCACAATGTGCTTCACCTGAATGCCCGCCATGCCCGCACCTCTTCTTCTCTTTTCTTTTTTTGCCGAAGCATGAGAGGGAAGCAGCCAGAGTCTACCATAGAGGCATACAATCATACATTACCATTTACTTTACCTTACCTTACTTTACGCAGTCTCGCGCCTCGAGAGTCGAGCCACTTGTCCTGGAATTCCCGGGGACAAGTAGACAAGTGGAGGTCGAGTATACCTTTCCGCGTTTGAGAGCTAGACCCTCATTGTCAGTTCTCCTCGTTTGATTTCCTCGCCTGTGTCTATAGAGCAGAAGAGCTCTGCGTTAATCGTTAAGCACACAGAAGAATCAAATGTCATGACAAATAAAACCTAATGAATGAGGTCAGCACCTGATGCTTGTGCAATAACTTCAATGGATCAATGAATATCGATAAAAAGATGTAAAGACGAAGAAACCTTTGAAATTTTTTTCGAATCTACATTTCTTTATGTGTAACATTATTTTTAATGTCTACCTGTCAGCCAATTTAAATTAATGAATAGGATCAGCAACGTCTGTTCTTCTTACGAAAATTTAGAACAAGGATAATACAAACGCGTCAAGATCACTTTCTTTCTGAGGAATTATATTTCAGTATTATTCTATGGGGGAAAAGTGTGTTTTATGCTATTCCACCGGATACTTTCTGTAAATGTTATGTAACAAAAAGGTCACAATCATACGTCATATTGTTAAAATCATGCAGCATAACAATTACAGAACGCAAAGATCCACTGTTTTGTAACGGAATTATTAAAAGGAGACGTAACAGTTCTGGAATTCTGTAGTGTAACTGATATACCACAGAGTGATAGGAATTCTACGTCATTAGAATGTCACACGTGTTACAGAAATTAAACATAAAAGTAAAACTGTTCTGTAACGCAGTTTCTATAAAGATACGTAACAGTTGTCAAATTTCGTAATGTACCTGGTATATCACAGAGTGATATAACTGTTATTTCACTAGAATACCACGCGTCTTACAGGAACGAAATATAAATGGCACACTGTTCTATAGCGCTGTTACTATAAGCACACTTAACAGTTCTGGTATTTTGTAATGTAACTGGTATATCACATAGTAACGTAACAATTACGTAACAAAATTGTCACACGTGTTACAGAAATGAAATATAAAGGGCACACTGTTTTGTAACGACCTTAGACCATTGTTTTGCCTACACAAAGTGGGAAAAGAAAAACTAGTTTGGTCCAAAATAACGTAAAGCCCACAAATATGGACCGATTTGGAAAAAAAATGTGAAAAAAGCTCATAAGACTTTTTAAAGTGTTATCAAGGCAGATTTTTATAGTAGGCTGAACAATTTTGTTATGAATGAGTAAATATGACGAAAGAAACGGCCATTTTTTCTATTTGACGTTCCCAGTGTACGTCAATACCATGAAAATTGTAGAAATCGTCTAATGTTCATCGAGTAACATTAGTTAAAGATATTTCAATATCATATAATAATGAAAAAGATGTATAAAAAAATTATTTGCTGAAAATTTTTTGTGACTATTTTCAATAATTTTACAGTTTTACAGCTTTAAGCTGCACCTCGCCCTTTGGGTTCACATGTTATATCTGATCGCCATGTACATTACGGTGGCTTAAAAAGGCTTTTTTTAAGAAGGCAACGATCTCCCCAATTTCATTCCAAATCCGAAAAAAGAAATTCCCTAATTTTTTTTCTCTTTGATTTTAACATGTGTCGGTGTTGACTTGAAGTTTCCCATGTAAAATGCATGGGGGAAACTCACTTTTTTGAGTTTTTGGAATAATTTTTTAGGGTTAAATAAATGTGACGGGAAAAATGTAGGCCTATTGAGAATTATTCAACGAACAATTTCTTATGTCAGACATATGGCTTTGACACCATTAACACACCCCCACGAGTACCTGAAAACTACCCTTAAAACTAAAAATGTCAATTTTTCATTAAATCGACCTTTTGAGCATTGTATTCTGGTCCTTTTTTCACTTTAAATGATTAATATTGGTCTAGTGGAATATTTCTTATCATTGGTTAATTAGCTTTTAATTATTTAAACAAATGGAATTTGTTTACATAATTTTTTTCGACAAAATAATTTCGTTTTGAATTTTTTTTTAATGAAAAATTATTACTGTGGGTCTAGTGGAATATTTATCAGTATTTATTAATTACTCATTAATTATTAATTCAATAATAATATTTATTTATAATATAAAGTAATATTTAGGTAATCATTTTTATTAAAAAAAAAATGAATAAGTAAAAAATTAATTAACACATGATAATAAATATTTCACTAGGCTAATATTAATAATTTTAAGTAAAAAATACGAGAATACAGTGTTCAAAAGGTCGATTTCATGAAAAATTGACATTTTTTGTTTTAAGGGTAGTTTTAGGTACTCGTGGGGGTGAGTTAGTGATGTCAAACCCATATGTCAGATAGATGAAATTCTTCGTTAGATAATTCTTTACAGGCCTCTACACTTTCTTGTCACATTTTTTCAAGCTCTAAAATATTATTCTAAAAACTCAAAAGTAATTTTTCCTTATGCATTTTACATGGGAAACTTCAAGCCAAAACCGGCACCTGATAGAATAAAAAAATAAAAAATTGGGGAATTTTTTGTTTGATTGGGAATAAAATGGGGGGGGGGGCATCGTTGCCCTCTCGCATGCAAAAAAAATCGCCATGCATTTTTGAACCACCCTAATGTACATCCTTCTTACGAAGTCAATCAAGATTTATTATTATTATATTCCCAAAATGTGGATAAGAATAATGTAATAATAAAGAAACTTCTTCTTGATATTATTATTGCTAATGCCATAAATAATTTTAATAAACAAATTAATTAATCAGGAATCTTTCCACAGAAAAAATCTGTTTTTTCAATGTGACTTTTTTTCAATGCCATTCCTTAACTAGTTGATAATTTTATGATGTTCTTAAACAAAATTTGACAAACAAATGAATAGATGAGGTAATTTTCGAATGAAAAATTCGTTATTTTGATGACAACTTTTGCAATTAGGAACTTCATGATAATTTCAGAAAAAATTAATAATTTAATAATCAATTTTATGATTCATAATTAGTTGATGACTTTTATGAACTTTTTGAACGAATTTAACAAACAAATGCATTATTACAATTTTTCTGTCGAAAAATGCCTGATTATTGAATTTATTTATAATACTAACAATAATAATCTGAGGCAGAAATTTCTTCATCATTATATTGTTTATATCCAAATTTCTAGCAGTATAACTTGAAAAATGTAAAATTGTGAGAAATTGTAAAAAAAACATTTTTTAGACAAATAATTTGTTTAAAAACATTTTTTTGTTCCTGAATAATATTTCAATAACCTTAACTAATGTTACTTTATGAAAGTTAGGTGATTTAAACCGTTTCCATGTTATTGCCAAACACCGGGAACGTGAAATAATAAATGAAATTTTTTCGTCATCATTATTTATTTATAAACAAAATTGAAACTCTAATTTAAAAATCAAGCCTGACAATTTTCTCATAAATCTTATGAGCTTTTTTTAAATTTTATGTTGTCCAAAATTATGTGGTATAATTAATTATACATA
>NC_046658.1:77930290-77954326 GCF_010883055.1 Belonocnema kinseyi | reverse complement strand
AAATCTTTAAATTTAGAAAGTGGATTTGAAGCAACGAAGAAGTATTTTCAACAAAATAGCTTGATCTTCTATCTAATAGCCGAATTTTTTACGAAAAAAGAACAATTTTCATCAAAAAATGAAATAGTTCAATTAAAAAAATTAATTCCAATAAAAAAGTAATGTGCAGTAACAGGTTAATTTAAATAAATACACGGATTATCATTTCCTATTTTCATTAGGAAAAATTGGAACACGGATCATCCAAACGCATAATACAACCTTTTAAAAGAATTCTATAGCAGTACGATTGTATAAGGGAAAAATGTATTCTAAGCTATGTGATTATCGTCTTAAATGTCAGGTTGTAACATTCTAGGATAATATCTGTTATAATCCCTAACATTTAAGACCTTGCGGAATATCAATTACACTCCGAATTTGAATCAGTGAACAGCTACTGATTCAAACTTCATTTTGTCTGATTGAAATAATGCAGCTTGAAATGTTGGAATACCAGTCATAAGTGTCTTAAATGAGTAAATTCAATTCACTGAGGAATTAAGGCATTTTAAATCATCTGATATGCTAAAATTCTAACTAAAAAATTAAATCTCAGCCATAAATTAATCAGGCGAATTGTCCATCAAATAAATAATTTTCATGAAAATAGTTAAGTTTTTGATAAAAGAGATGAGTCTGAGCATAATAATAATAATAATATTAAAGTGTCGGAATTTATCAAAGAATTTAAATTGATAAATAATTGTAATATTTATAATAGCAGATAAGTCAGTCACTTTTGTTGACTTAACATTAATAATTTCAAGTTACTCTTTGATTAAGTTTGAAATATTGTTTGATTCATCGGTTTGAACGACTTTTTCAAAATTGAATGATTTTTCAGTCACAGCTTGAATAATTAGTTCAAAATGATTAATTTTATTATTTAAACTTTGACCAATTGCGATTTAGAGTAAAAAGGTATTCTTGAACTTTTGAAAAAGTTGTGCAACGATTTAAATTATTAACATAATTTTAGTAATCATATAAATTAAAATATAAGTTGTTTGGAGAGAGAGAAATCTATGCTTCAAATCCAGTTTCCCTATTCAAACTGTAACTTCGAAAGTTACCTTTTATTTTCCGATTATAACTCTAAAAAAAGTCTCTATTGACTAACATGATCAACTGTTCATAACGTTTTTTGATCGAAGAATAATTCAGTTACTTTACAATCAATTTTCCACAAACAACAAGAATAGGCAATCTTGTAAATTGGCAATTGCAGCTCTTCTTTCATAATTACTATTCTATTATTTCCGATCTTATCATACCTCTCTTCGAAGGAATTTGATCTTCATAAAGATCAATCCACTCAAACCTAATATTCCAGACGATAAACTAAAAGCAAACAACTACTACCATTTAAGTTAGCTTAATTTTTGCTATTACCTCTAATTGAGTTTACAATTTAACCGAGAACAGAATCCAATATAACTAGACATCCGATCTAGATCTTTGAGCGTATCCCCAAACAACTGCGATATTAGATAGATTTATTAAAAGACTGGAGATTAGAAATTGTTTCATAAATGTTCCTATCAGCCCTCACCCCTTATTGTTACATTTTCTCATACCGGTAATTTCAACCATTTTATTGGATTTTATGAGTATAGAACAGCAATCTGAAATTATTGTACAATCATTTCAAGACTTAAAACCTGTTGTTAAAATTCACTGCGAGTTGAAGAATCGCGTGATCAGTGCTACTGGGGTGAACTTGGGATGATAATCAAGAGAACTTGAAGGAACCCATTTCGAGGCTAACTTCTTTGTCAGAAAAATCAGCATACACCAATTTAGAATCGTTGCGTACTGGCCTTAACATTCTTTATTATGGGTCATTCGGAAGAGTTTTTAAAATTTTTCTTAAAATTTTTACATTCTTCAATAATGCACAAGAACTCAACTTCTTTACTGATTTCTTAAAGTGGTTTAAATTACACATCGAAGAAGTAATACTGAGTTGAAATTGTTCGTATTTAAATATCTAATAACATCTTGAGGAAAACGGGACATATAATCTGATCTGCTAATTAAAAGCAATTTTCGTAATTTTTTTGGGGGGAGCGTCCACATGTCAGATTTCACGTTCAGAGGGTTAGGGGGGGGGGGGAAGGTCTGCCCTAAAATCACATGGTATGTCAAAAAAACGATTTTTCTAGAATGCAATTTAATTTTTTTACAAAAAAGGACATTTTGAGCCAAGAGAGGTGAATTTTTTAAAAAGAAAGATGACTTTGCTACCATGCCAGATGAAATTGCTATCCAAAATGAGATTTTACAAAAATGCGTTACATTTATCAAGAAAAAAGATGACTTCAACAAAATAGTGAAATTTTCTACCAAACAGCTATAATTTTTTCCCCCGAAGACGAATTTTCAACAATTTGCACAATACAAGTAGTTGAATTTCGAACTAAAAGGGATATGTTATCAACCAAAAATGGTGCATTTAAATTTGCAGTTAAAAACTGATTTTCAAAAAACAATAACGACAGTTTAAACATTTGAGTTTAACGAATGAAGACGAATTTTTAACAAAATAGTTCAAACCCTAACCAAATAGAAGGTCTTTCAATAAATAATATTAACTTTATATCCAAATGGACTAACGTTTGAAAAAACAGTTGAGCTTTCAAGCTAAAAAGTCAAATAATTTGGAGACATTCGATTTTCCACCTGGAAAAAGAATTCTCAATCCAGAAAGGTGAATTTTAAACGAAATAGTTGAATTCGCCTAAAAAGTATAAATTTTTATCAAAATAGTTCAATCCTCCACCAAAATGTTTTGAATTGTTAACTCTAAAATATGAATTTTTAACAAAAAAGCTAATTTTAGATCAGCCAGTTAAATTTTAAACTAAAATTATGAATCTTTAAATAGAAAAAGAATTTTTTTAAAGTGATTCAACTTTAAACCATATCTTTGATTTTTTAACTAAAGAAAATTAATTCTCAATAAAACGTGTAGTAGTTAATATTTCGACAAAAGAAGTTTTTAGTTTCAAATCAAAAATAGTTGAAAAAAAGACAAATTTTTAACAAAATAATTGAATTTTCATTCAAAATAATATAGTTTTCCAGGGTTTATTTAAATTTTTAACCAAAAAGTATTTCATTCTCACCGAGAAGATGAATTTTCTACAGGCAAGATGAATTTGCAACAAAATGTATAAATTTTCAACCAGCAAAGGTAATTTTTTCACCAAAAGTGGGAATAGTTACTTTTTAAACCAGAAAATAGGAAATGTTTAACAACTTTGGTCAATTATTAAACACAGAGACGAATTTTCAATTTAAATTATGAATATTAAAAAGAGATTAATTCCCATAAAAGAGTTCAAAGTTTAATCAAGGAGTTAAATTCTTAATCAAAAAGTTGATTTTTTAACCAAGAGCATTAATTTTTTACAAAAAGAAAAATTATAAACAAAATACATTAACCTTTCACCAAGTTTTTAAATTTTTAACTAAGAATGGTGAATTTTCAACCAAATAGTTTAATTTTAAAATAAAGAAGATGAATTATTCACCAGAAGTAGACTATTTAAATTTTACGTAAAAAATAGCACTTTCCAACAAAATAATAAAACGAATTTCAAGCAAAATAGTTAAATTTCAACGAATGTGATGATTCTTTAATCAAAAACATATATTTATAACAAAACAATAAATTTTTGACACAAAAATATAATTTTTCAGCAAAGCAGTTTCATTTCAACAAAATAATTAAATTTTCAGCCAAATAATAGAATTTTTAACCAAACGAGAAGAATTCAAGGCCTATATACTGCCGTCCAAACTAAAAAGATACATAAGTGACATTTTTATGAAAAATGAGTTTTTGGTATCGTTGGATTCTTAAGAGAAAGCTGCATCTGTGTTAATAAAATCTATCAATTAATAATATTTATTGCAAAAAACCATTGTTCATAAATAAGGAAAGTAGAAAAAGTTGAAAAATACAACAGAAAAATATACACAAAGCAGTTTGCGTGTTCTAAAAGTTGTACAAGAAAGGCAATACGTCATCAGCATACATATGAAAAGGAACCTAAAGAACTTTGTGTCTTTTTCGTTGTAAATGTGTTCTTTCGTTTCATTTTTAACTTTCAGCGACTAGTAAAACATCGTAAATTCATTTTCTAATAGAAATTGTTTAAAAAATCAATTTAAAAATAATAGAATTTTGAACCAGAAGATTCACTTTCAGCCAAGGTTAATTGGATTTTGTTATTGGGTTCTATTAATGCGTTTGATTATATATTTTCAAATCATATTGCAAGTTTCATTTTCAATTAAGTAATTTTCAAACTTAATTCGATATCAGAGCTATATATTGGCAGTGTATTAAATATTCCCACAACAATGACAATTTTGGTTTAAAAATAATATATCAGCTTGGAAATTGTGTTTGATACCTTATTTTACAATACAAAAATTTAATTAGGCTCCTTAATGCTTTCATTTCCGTTTATTTAAAAAATTAATGATGATGTTTATCTCAAAAGAAAAATTTTGTATACAGCATTAAAATTAAAAATAATGCATTTTTTTCTTAGCAAAAAAGCTGCCGGCGTATAATATACACAAATTTGAACTAGCGGTACAATTATCGTGATATAGATTAAGAGAGTAGATTTGAAAATCGCAATAAATTCATTTAAAGTCTCGTAACTTGATTTTTTTTTGTCTAAATAAGCATTATATCTGGAAAAAGTAGAACGAAGATTTATCTGTTATTTCGCTTGCTTTCGTAATTCACCACTCGATATGGTAAACTGATCCAATGAGTGGGTGTAGGTCAGTCGACATTATTCCACTATTTCTCAGTGTCCCCGTAGTTTTATGTCGACATCTCAGGAATACTTTATTTCCCAGAGATTCTTGGAATGTTTCGAGAAAGATGAAACCATTTCGTTGCTTGAGATTTTGTAATACAATTTTTTTTCTACTTTATCATTTTGCCCGCCTCCATCGCATTGAGGCGCGAAATATGTTCCTGTTTCTGTATCTGATGCAATGCGAATTTTACATTCTTCTTTTTTGTTCCTCGAGGCAGTCAGTGTTGATCGTGACCACTCTGAGAGCGGACAATTGATGAGAAAGAGCTGCATTAAATAAAAATTTGTTTTACAATGTTAGCAAACCAGCAGCAAATCGAGACCGAGGCTGACAATAATTTAAGAAAAGAAAAAATAGTTTCTTGTGAATGTTCACAAACTCCACAGGATACAAACCATGTATTAAAGCGGATAAGGTTTATTTTCAGCAATAAGTTTGGAGGACGGGAAAACAATTTTGAAAGATTATGAAGGTGCAGAAAATTATTTTGCGAATTAAAACAATCAGCGAAATGTCACTGAAGGTTGAATTTAATATTAAATCAGATGTTTATTTCACTGGCATTTCGATGAGCATAAAGTGATTTTAGCTGAGCTATTTATTAGTGTCTTACTATATCTGATAGAATAAGTGGTATTTAAATCAGTCTGGGACCAATTTAACGTATCTTATGTTTTTATAACAGTTTTGTACAATCATATGCGTATAATTCAATCAAAAAACAAATGTTAGCAACTTTTTTAATAGGATATGCATGACAAAGTATATTGACTTTTTATTATTTTATTAGAGAACAGCAATTACATACGCGCTAAAGAACGCAGAAAACATTGAATTGATAATAAATAATACAGAATATAAAGCCCGATTACTATGATTCCCATTTTAAATTTGAGAGTTTATTCATTAAAAAAAGTAAAAATAAATAAAAATAGTAACTTGAAAGGCAAGATTTTATTATTTATTTTAAAATTATTTTGGTTATTTACAGATTCGCGTGGAAAGGGGCTTGTAGAATTGGAAACTTATCTCAAGAATATTCAGTTCATCATTCTTTTTCATGCTATTGAACAACTTCGAATGCTTTTAAGGTCCCTTAAAACTTCCAAATTCTTTTAACGCCTGGTTACTAAATCGGTACCATCGAATTTTGAACAGTCAAGGTCGCCTAAACAGTTTCCAAATTGAATGACTAATATTGCGCAATATAGTCGACTAATTGCTCGCGCTCTTTGGCTCTTTCGAGGCGATAGTCGCAACCGTCTCTCGCTATGTCCCCTAAGAAACTGCACGGGCCAGTAGCTCTAGGAATCAGAAAACTAGACCGGCTTCTATGGGACCTAGATTTTTTTTTGAAATACCTAGAATTACCGCAATTCGCGGAATTCGCTCGACAATCCGAATTCCTTGAATTTTTGTAAATTTATGAATTCCAAGGACATAAAATAATCTAAGAAATTCAGAGAAAAGAAAGTAATTTTGGAATTTCAGGGAATTTTGAACATTCAAGGTGTTAAAAATAATACAGATAAACAGAATGAATAAAATTGATGTCAAATAATTCAGAATATTTAAGGAATTCAGGAAATTCAAAGAAATCCCTGAATTACTTAAATATCCTGAATTGAGGTATGAAAGGAATTCTGTAAATTTGAAGAATTTCGGGTACTCAAGGATATAAAGAATTCAGAATATTTTTGAAAAATTTAAATAAATAAAAGCAATTCAGAAGATTTGAAAGAATTTCAAATATTTAAAGATTGCAGTAAATGCTGAGAATTTCAGGAATCATAAGGGTTCAGAGAATTCAAGGCATTCTGTAATTTAGAATTCTCTAGAATTTATTGCAAACTTCGAACATTCAAGGGTTTCAGAGAATTAAAGGGATTCAAAGAATTTTATGTATTAGAAGATTTGACTGAATTCAGAGAATTTATGGGATTTCAGAGCATTTAGCGAATTAAAAGAATTAGAAGAATCAGAATAATTCAAGCATTAAGAGAATTTCAGGAGAAATTCTAAGAATTCAGGAAATTCAGAGATTTCGGGAAATTAAGAGAGTTTAAGGAATTTAGAATATACTAGGAATTTCAAGGATTCAGAATATTAAGGTTATTCCAAATATTTATAGAATTTCGAGAATCCAAAGAATTCAAGTTATTTTTAAGATTTCAGAGCATTTAGGAAATTAAAGGAATTCGGAAGAACTAAAGGAATTCTGGTATTTCGGACAATTCAGAATTTAGAAGCTTCAGATAATTGAAGGAATTTTTGTTATTCAGAGTTCTTCAAAAAAGGAGGACAATTCGGAATATTTAAAGTTTTCTGAGAATGTAAGGGATTGAGGGAATTCCGAATAAGAAAATTCAAAGAATTCAGGGAATTCAGAATATTCTAGAAATAATAATGATGCGGAATATCCAAGGAATTTTAAGAATTCTGAATATTACAGGAATTCAGGATATTCAATGAATTCAATCATTTCGGGAAAGTCAAGGATATAAGAAAAATGTTCAGGAAATCACAGAATTCCGAATATTCAAGGAATTAAAGTGTCCCAGGAAATTCCGAGGACTCCAGGGCATTCAGTATATTTCAATAATTGTAGAAATTTAAGGAATATACTGAATATCAGTGAGTACATGGAATTAAAGGGGCTTAGTTTCGTGAATTCAATGAATTTGAAGAATTTTGTAATTATCCGGAATTCAGAATATTTTAGGAATTTGAAAAGGATTTCATTTTAGAGAAATCAAGGAATTCAGAGATTATAAAGAATTTACGGAATCTGCAAAATCGTTACTGCTCAAAATATAAAACTCCTAATTACGAAGATCGAAATAAAAATTAAATAATTGTAATTGCAGCAGATTCCAAATTTTTTATTATTTTTACTGGTTATAATATAAGAATTCAAAAAGGTTTAAGCCTTTTTCTTTATTTATAGTCTTTCCACCTTAAAAAAAAAATAAAGTTTTTAACTGAGAAGGAAAATAAAAAACAGTGAGTAAAAAACAACAAGCACATTAAGTTCAAAAACGTTAGTTTCCAATTAATAACTTCATTTATTTGTACGTTTTTAAAGATTTAAAATTGATTCCAAAGAATTTGATATATTATTAACTAAACAATAATATATTTGTTTTACACTTATGTGCCTCTAAACTTTAAATAATGATTTTGGCCAATTTAAAAGAACGGAATTAAAAAACAAAAGCACAGATGCGAGCGCAATATATTAGAGGTGAACAGAATATATTAGCTGCTGACACATGTCATTCTTAATGTGAAAGTTCCAAGAAAGTATATTTTATGATTTTTCTTATCACGTCACCTCCTAATATTTTATTAAATTTCTTTTCAGATTAAAGAATATAAAAATGAACAATTTACGAGACTTCCATGTTACACTGAAAATAATAGATTTTTATCTTTACAAATTAAATTTACACGTGCAGGATGACTGCAGAATGCGAAAGTTGGGGAAACAAGATTTTAAGGATTGAAGGAGATTATTTTTGTGCATCAAGAATAATTTGGCAAAATATATTGCTCGACAATGCGGCAACGAAAAATTATCTGAGGATCTTGAGAATTCAGTACTTAATGCGGTACGAATTCTTGTCTCTTGCTCGGATTTTAAAGGAGTTTCTTACACCCTCGATCTGAGTTTGAGATGCGGGTCCATACTTCTTCCCTCTTCTGCCTGAATGTCTTGAAACGGTCAGACAAACAAAAATTTAAACAAGGTCCTACCAGTGCTTGCAATTTACTCTTAGTTTAATGATTTAATTCTAGGATTTAAATACAAATTTAGTCTTTATAAATCGGGCCACTCAGAGAAAGAAGATGATCCTGCACTCTCAATTAACATCAGTCCAATTTTGACGGATGTAATTAATTATATACTGACTAATCAATAAGTAATTTTTATTTACAAAACAGTCACTTTAACAGATCAATATTTCAGAATAATTCAAATAGTAGCTTGAAATTGCTGATCTGCTGTCAATCGACGTAACTGATAAGTTTGCTACTATAAAAAAGTAAAATTATTTCGAAATTCAAATCCTTCTTTAAAATTCTATATTTTAATAAATAATCAATCAATTTAACTATAAATGACTGAATAACACATGCTTATTTACGGAATAGATTAATAAGTTAAATATTCAGCAGTTCATTCGAAAATTTATTTCCATGGCTGCAAATTTAACTATTTTTGAAATAAATTAGTTGGTGGTTTTTAGCAAAAATTAAATGTTTTAACTGGAAATTTAATTATTCCATTTTTGGTTTACTTATTTTTAAGTTAAAAATTATAATATTTGTTTCAAATTTGATATATTTTGTTGAAAATTAGTCTTTATTGGTAGATAATAAATCTTTTGGCTAAAAATGAATCTTTTTGGTTAAATTGATCTGTTTTTGTTTCAAAATTAACATATTTTTTGATAGAAGTATCAACTAAAACCATTTTTGTTAAAAATTTATTTTTTAATATTGAAAATTTTATTCCTGGGATGAAAATTGAACTAATTTTTAAGAATAATACTACGTTAATTAATTTTCTTGGTTGAAGATTTATTTTATTTTTTTATTTGAAAATTGAACTGTTCCAACCTGGATTAAAAATTAATCTGTTTAAGTTGCAAACTTAACTATTTGGTTAGAAATTTGTCTTTATCGGCAGATAATAAATATTTTCACGGAAAATTCATTTTTTTTTTCATTTGAAAATTCAACTACTTGGTTAAAAGTTACACTTCTTTTGAAAAATTTCATCTTTCCATGAATTATAATGATGAACTATTTTGTTAAATATTCCTTTTTTTGTCGAAAATGAATATATTTTAGTCGAAAAGTCCACTTTAGAAAAAATTTAGGCATTTTGTTGAACATTCGTCTTTATTGGTAGAAAATAAATATTTTGTTCTTAGAGTTAATCTTTTTTGTTAAGTTCGACTCTTTTTTATTCAGAAATAAAATCTATTTTTGTTGGAGTATTAATTTTTTTCATTAAAACTGAAATCTATTTTGTTTTAAATATCAGCTAAAACATGTTTTGTAGAGAATTCAACTTTTTTATTAAAAATGTTACTACTTGGTTGAAAATCAAACTGCTTTGTTAAAAATTATTTTCTATTGTTGTTGAAGATTAATGATGTTAGTTGAAAATGTATTCCTTTAGTTTAAAATTAAACTATTTTGTATAAAATACAATTTGTATCGTTTAAAACTGCTGGTTTCAAAACTCTTTGTTTCGATTAATAATTCATCAGTCATGATGAAAGTTCATCTGTTTAGTGGAAAATTCATCTATTTGTTGAAATTTTTTGTTTTGTGAAAAGTGCATTTTTTCATTAAAAAATTCAACTTTTTGGTTAAAAATGCTTGCACCTCACCGAAACCATCTGCGATTCAAAGAATTCCGTCAAGTAGAAATTATCAGTACAGCCAATACAGTTTGCGAAATAGAAGTTTACCAAGTAATTTCAAAAGATATCTTAATTTTTTAATTTGATTCATTGATAAAATTACCGGAATTTTAAGAATCCTTCAAAGGGGACAGAGATATAAAGTCTTTTCGAGATCATTATTACTATTAACACAAATAAAAAAGAGAAAATCTCCCCAAAAGTTTTAATTTCTTTTCCCTTTCAATATATTCTTAACATTTCAGCAAATTTATCAACTCAATGAATCAAGAATTTCGATAACGTTTAGAATTACTTAAAAAATTATTTAACAGGCTATATTGAATATAATAGCAAATATAATGATCAATTTAGGGTGTAAAAGCAAAAGATTTTATTTTAAAGTGTAACGAATGTAAATTATCGAGAAAAGTAAATATTATATTGTAAATTAAAAATGATGTGAATATACTGCAAATATTTGTGAAAAATGTGAATTTAATGTTTTATTTATAAATAGTTCAAAACTCAGGATTCTCGTTCAATTTTTGACCTGGACTTGTACAATACATTAATATTAAAACTGTCTATTTTTTCTGCTGAGCTCAGCCAAGACGATCAAGATTATGGTAATAATTCTGAATTTCGACATTTATACGCTAATTAGGGAAATAACAGTAGCAATATATAAATACGAACAGCATAAAAATAGCCTAATTAGTACTTGTGTATAACTTGGTATCGAATTCCGATGTTTAAAGCAATGTCGTGTGTCGGGTCCAAGACAATTTATGCAAGAGTATCTACGATATGACTAAAATGTTTTTGGCCATTTATTATTCGTACTTGGGGGATCATCTGATTACCTGCATACCGCCTTAAAAGCGATATTGAAAGTTATTACCCTTTTTTTATCATATGCCTTCGATAGTGAGCGACAAAAAAATATAGAAGAATTCAGAAGGATTTTTCAAAATTAAAAGCTTTTATAATATCAACTTAAATTTTTTGAACATGAATTAGTATACAAAGTAAGAAATCGAGTTAAAACTCGAAATCTTCTTTTTAATCTTTTTGACCTCTTTTCGCCTTTGTCATCAGGTAAAATGAGTTTTCTTTCTCTGAAATTAATGTTTCAAGATATTGAATTTCGAACTTTTTCAAACAGAAATCTTTTTAACTAAATTTTTTATTATAAATATGCAGGGCCTCAACTGAACCCTTATTGACCCAATTTGTCCGTTTTCGTCCGTCAACTTTAAGCACGGACAACTTTGTTAATTCTGCTGGAAAAGATCTAAAAAATTATTGCAAGTATTTTCAAGTGTGCTTTTCCTATTTCTCAATGTAAAAAAAGAAACGTGATTTTCTAAGGTAATTTTTTAAAATCGTATTTTCGATGCGAAAGAGGTCTTGACAATAGCTGAAATTACAAAAACTCCGGCTCAAAATGTCCAAATAATAAACTTATACACACAAAAAATTCATTTTTCATCATTAAGGGGTTGTACGACCACCCTAAAATAACATGTGTATTTATGAAAAATCGCTGTTTTACGGATTGTTCTGAAAAAAGTTGTTTCCGCTTTTGAAAACGGGTACAAATGGAGGAAAATATATTACAGATAATGGAAAACATATTTTATTTTGTTATGTAAGCTTAAATTTCATTACCACACTATAAAATAGCCCAAAGGGGTGAAAATCGGCAGTTTAAAAAAATACTATTTTCAATACCAAAAAATTGCAAATAAATTTAGTTCTAAAAATAAATGAAAATTGAGTTAGGTTGAAATTTTGAAAATCGGTAGAATTTGATTCACGTCGAATTTTATTTTAATGACTTTTCGATAAACTTGTTCTAAATTTTTGTATGTGCTTGGGTATGGAACGTCTTTAGCCATTTCTTCAATAAAAATGTTTCCAGTTCTTACCGTTTGAAGATAGACGTTTATAAAGAACCTTTTTTTGTTTTTTATTATTTTATATTCCTTTTTTTATTTTTTATTTAAAATTTTAATTTTTGTTATTTTCAGAAAAATCCGTAAAATAGCGGTTTTTCGTAAATATGTTATTTCAGGGTTGGTCTTACAACCCCTTAATGATAAAAAATGAATTTTCTGTGTGTATAACTTGATTATTTGGACATTTTGAGCCAGAAATTTTGTGATTTCAGCTATTTTCAATAACTATTTCGCATCGAAAATTGCGATTAAAACAAAAAATTACCTTAAAAAATCTTTTTCAGCATAATTAACAAAGTTGTCCTTGCTTAAAGTTGACGGACAAAAACGGACGAATTGGGTCAATAAGGGTTAAACATATTTGATGATAAGAACGTTAAATTGAACGTTTTGAATGTCCAAAATGAATAGCAATAAAGTTTTTTAAATCTGAAGCTAAAGGATCATGCATATATTCGGAAAACAAAAAAAAATATTTGTATAAAAAATGTATACAAAAAAAATTTGTATTACAATTTTTTCCTTTGATTCGTGGGGTCAAGAAGACAGCATCGTTATTTTGTTGTTGTTCCTGCCTGTTTGAGTATTCTTTATTTTTTTATTTTATTTATTTTATTTTTTTGCCTTGACAAGAGTGCTGTACAAGTGCCGAAACATTTGTGATTATTTTTTTTCAAACATTTTTTTTCATGATGATTTTATAATAATAAAAAGAAAAAAACGAAAGAAATAAAAAAGAGAAGGAAGGGAATTTGTTTGGTTGTTTCCTCATTTTTCTTTCTTCATTTTAATTGGTTTACAAAAGGGATAATTTTTCCTTTTCTTTTTGAGGAAAAAATTGTTATCTTTTTGAAATTTCAATGCGAACATTTTATTGTGTTTGTCCAAATTTAGCCGTTGGGTTCTTGGTTTTATTTTCCGAAATTCTGCATATTATTCTGAATACATCATTATCAGCCGATTTTTGAAAAAAAGTTGCACTACTTTTTTATTTAGCAAACAAAATGTCAAATAAAAATTGGTTAAATTTTAAATAAAATAGTTGAATTTTTAACTGAATAGGTGAATTTTGAACAACAAAAAAATACCTTTTCAGCTAAACATGAAACCAAAAACGTTCAGTTTACTACCAAGAAAGACGAACTCTTAACCAAATTCATGACTACCCTGGATTATGGATGGATTACTCTAGATTACAATGGATTACCTGAATTATTTCGAACTATATAGATTCAGGCGTATTGAATGTGGACCAATCTATATTACAACTGGAATACTTTAGATAATAAATGAATTGCTCTAGGTTACAAGTAGATTAATTCGAATTACAAGTCGCTTACTTCAAATTATAAGTTAATATTCCAAAATATTATAATTACTCCGAATTATAAGTGGATTACTTGAATTTTTCCGAATTATGTGGATTAGCTGCATTACAAGTGGATTTAATTATTTCAAATTACAATTAGATTACTATGCAATGCCGAGATTAATACGAATTACTTTCATTATTGCAGATTAAAAGTAGTTTCCATCACCAGAATGAATTTATTACCACATGTTAGAACTGTATTACTCCACATTACGAGTGTATTTCACTTTAGCTTACAAATTAATTACTTCGAATTACAAGTGAATCACTCTGGAATACTAAGATTACCACAAATTACTTAAACTAGCATACTAGCTTATTTTGTATTTATTTTTATTATTATTTTTTAGTTCAGTTTTATTAATTCTCTTTTTTATTTTTTATTCGTATATGAATTACAAGCGTATTACCTAAATTACTTTGAATTATCTCGTGTTTTGTGGATTACAAGTAGATTACTTCTAATTAGAATTCATATACTCTGTATTACAGTGTATTACTACACCATACAAAAGGATTAATTCAAATTACAAGTAGATTACGGTAAGGTTCTAAGATTACTCCGAATTACTTAAATTACTATCGATTATAAGTGAATTACTTCATTCAAAAACTGTCAGGGGACGGCAGGGTATGTTGCAGGTGCTGAGTATGGTGACAATTACAAATAAAGCCTGTATTTTTTAATTTTGATAATACTTTTATACAAAAAATAGCCTTCTTTGTTTAGAGAAACAGCTATTTGATGCGTTTTATATTTTAAAATACATGTCAGAAGCTTGATTATGAATAAAAAAACAGTTTTGGTGGAAACTGAAGAAAAATTCTTTTGCTAAGATGAAGTATTTGATTAAAGTTCTGGTATCGTGATTTGTTTTTATAAAAGTTTTGAACATATTTAAACTAATTAAATCGTGCGCCGTCACATGTGGAGTACGACGTTGCGCCGCGGCGCCCCAATATATTACAGCCGGGAGTGAGAGGGTTACGTGACGTTTAGGCGCCTCTGTCTGGACGCCGTCGCTTCGGCGCCGAACGTTTAGTCGCGGGACATTCAGGCAGCGCGAGGCTTAGCTGCCAGGACGTTTAGACCCCAGGTCGTTTAGGCACGGGACATTTAGGCGTCGAGGGGCTTAATCGCAGTAAACACTGAGGTATCAAAGGTTGAAAATTATTTGGTTGTATGCAACATGTTATGTTATCTTATGCATGCTACATTAGGGTGGCTCAAACTATCCTTTTTTTAGAGGCCAATCACCGTTTCCCCATCCCTTTAATTCACAAACTGAAAAAATTCTTTATTTTTGGTTTAATTTTGATTTGAACAGGTGCCAGTTTTGGGGAAAAATCACTTTTTGGAAATTTTGGAATGTGCCATAAATGGAAATGAATATTTCTTTGAAACGAGGAAATGGGAATCGATGGAAAGAAATATATTTTAAGGTCAAGCAACTATTGTATAGGCTTAAAAAATTATTTTGCCAAATCAAATTTTTGAAGATTTAAAGCAAAAAAATTATACCAATGATTAAAAAAAATATTTCTTTGGCCTAGATCATGTGCGAGTGCAATAAAGTAGTTCATACTTCCATGGCAGTACATATTTTCTTAACTGAGCAACTAGATTCCTTCAGCTTAAATTATAATTAACATTGTTATTATTAAACATATTTAATTGAAACAAATCACATGAATTAAAATTTTGACGAAGCTGAAATACAGAAATGAGATGAAAAATCCACCTCCATTAGGAATTGAGTTTGGGTTTACCGAGTGTTACGTTCTATAAGGCGGAAAGTCGTATTTAACCCTCACCATAAATGGCAAAGAAATATTGTTTCAAATCAATACCTTGTTCATATAAGTGAATGCTCTATTGCTATAAATGCATGCACTTTTTGTGACAAGTAAATATATTTCAAATTTAAGTAATATTAATTGATTCAAATGCGTCCGAATTAATTTAAAGAATCGAACTCATTAAATCAAATAACTATTTATTCGAACGACTAATCCGATTTTAACGAACCTAAATTTTTTGAATCAAGGAAACCATTCTATGGAATGTAATTAATATTTGTTTTAATCAAGAAAATACAGTCAAAGAAATCATTTCTTTGGATCAACGAAAGATATCTGTCTGGTTTAAATAAAAATTACCACTATTAAGGAATATTTTCTTAATCCTAACAAATATGATTCAAGTAAATGAATTCCCTTTTGCGCCTCAACGCAAAGAGTTAAGTTGTGTCAAAATTATATATATGTTAAAATTTATTACTTTTAATGTCGTCCTATCTAAGACTCAGTAAATTTTTATCAGAAAACCCTGGTATCCTGGGAATTTGCCCAGCATTCCGAGTACAGGTTACATAACCCGAACAATATCCATTATTATCGCTGAACCTTCTCTCGAACGAGATCACTCTCTGCACCTATATATTAGATATAATGTATCCCGTTACAGATATTATTCGCGCCGGACTCCGAGAGAGCCATCGCGACTTGTATACACTATACACGCCCATCCTGCGTCGGTGAAACGAAACGATTGTTCTTATGTTAACCCCATGGGTATGAATGACTAGGCGCGACTGGTAAGGATCGAGGAAGGCTCTAGGAAATATGAAGAGAAATAAAGAAAGAGCGAATAAATATAGAAGAACGGAAGGGCTAGGAAAGAGGGCCAGGTGAAAATAGAATATATCGGGAAGTGAGACTAGAGAGGTTGATCTCGAAAGATCCACTACAGGTCAGAGATGTTTTGATCTTGCATACGCTCTATATTCCATCTTGCTTTACCAAATAAGAAATCTATACAAAATTCATTTAGTTTTGTGGCTGGAAGTTTATTGTACTAGGCAGTCTGATAAGTCCCTGAAAAATGAAAGACGGAGACGTTTTTTTGGCCAAAGTCGGTTTTATTTTTCAACATACTCTCCTTTAGGTCGATACAGCGAGTCCAACGATTTTCAAACTTTTTGATACCGTCCGAAAAGTACTCGATCGGAAGGTCTCCAAAATACGCCTCAGTTTCAGCTATGAGCTCCTCATTTGAGTAAAAACGCTTACCGGTGAGCCATCTCTTCAGGTTAGGGAACAAGTAATAGTCGCTGAGGGCCAGGTTCTGGTAAATACGGTGGCTGAGGAACCAATTCGAAGCCGATTTCATGAAATTTTGCTTGTGCAACTTAGCATGAATGAACAGGCGCATTGTTGTGATGATAAAGTGGTTTTTTCTTCTTCAAATGCGGTCGTTTTTCGGCGATTTCGATTTTCAATCGGTCCAATAATGATGAATAGTATGCTTCGGTTATGGTTTTACCTTTTTCAAGATAGTAAACGAATATTATGCCATGTGCATTCCAAAATACGGAGGCCATAACTTTTCCGACCCACTTTTGCGTTTTTGGACGCTTCGGAACCCTTTGGCCCGGTGGAACCCACTGTTTTGCCTGTTGCGTTGACTCAGGAGTATAGTAGTGGATCCAGGTTTCATCCATGGTTATGAATCGGCGCAAAAATTCGGTCGGCTTACGCGAAAATAATGCCAAATTCTGCTGGGAAGTTGTCACACGAATTCGTTTTTGGTCCACTGTGAGCAAACGCGGCACCCATCGCGCGCAGAGCTTCTTCATGCTCAAAACTGAATGCACGATATTGCCCACACGTTCCAATGATGTGCCTATAGCATTAGCTACCTTTCAATTTCACTTTGGGATCATTCAACATCATATCATGGATTTTTTCGACATTTTCTGGTGTAGTGACCTCTTTTGGGCGCCCAGATCGTTCAGCATCAACTGTGCTCGTACGGCCACAACGAAACTCGGTAAACCACTTATGAATCGTTCCAATCGACGGTACAGAGTCCGGGTAATACTTAACAGCTTGGCCTTGGTCTCGGAAATCGTTTTCTTGCGAAGATAGTAGTGTTTGAGATCAAAACTCGAAACTCAGATTTTTCCATATTAAAAAAAACTCGGAGGTTAGTCGCTTCTCAGTGCTGTAACTTGTAAATGCGTAAACATAAATGGCTGAAGTTTTGACAGGCGTCATTTGAAGGATCAAGCTCGACGAAAATGGTTCACATTAGTGAATACTAATGCCATCTCTTAGAATTTTCAGGTACTTATCAGACTGCCTAATAGTAGTAGAACTGTAAATTACTCTTTGATCTCAGTGCCCCACTAAAAAGGCAATCAATTGTTACCGAATGGTTGGACAGAATTGTTATTGATTTCGATCGCAGCCAAATCGATCAGTGTCCCAGTAATTCATATATGTTCCTATACTTTTTTGTTAATACTAATTCCAGCCCGTCCTGTCAAATTTTATATTTTAAAATCCTATCCAGTTTATTACATCATTTTAAAAACAATCAAATTAAATCTGTGAAAATTTAGCGAAAAATTTTAGGCTTTTTTATCAACGTATACTCATTGAAAAACTATTAAATATTAAAAGCCCAATACTTGAATCATATCGTATGTGTCAGAATCTTGAAACTTATCATTTAACTTATTGGTAAAGAAATATTATACTTTTTTGTCAACATTTTCTCTTTGAACCTTCATTAAATATTAACCGCACCAGACTTGTGTCATACCCTATGTTCCAGAATTTTTGTCGTTTTTGTATAGCTCTGACTGTTGAGAAATTTTATAAACTTTTCAAGCAACATTGTCTCATTGAAACTCTATCAAATCTTGTGCTCCACTAAAAGTTGTATTTTGTCCCTATGTAGAGTTTTTCGTAGAAAATTTATCAAATCTTATTCATCCCAAACTTGTATTAAATATCCCATTGTCTAGTACGAGTACCTGGAAAATCTTACTTTGTTATTCTTATTAAGACTATCAGATCTTAGCCGTACAATACTTATATCAAATCCTATGTTGTAAAATCTTCAAAATTTTTATCTAACTTATGGGTCGAAAAGTTCTGCTTTTCTATCAACATTTTTAAATTGAAATTCCATTAAATATTTACGGCACCAAATTTGCATCATATCTTATGTTCCAAAATCTTGAATTTTTTTTTTACTTTACTCCATTCGTGGAGAAACCTTATTCTTTTCTATAAAAGTTTCCTCATTGAAACTCTATTAAATATTTCTTGCACGCGATTTTTATCATACCCTACGTTCCAAAAGGTTAGAATTTATCTAACTTATTGGTCGCAAAACCTTATTCGCTGTGAAATCTTATACTTCTTGTATCAACAATTTCGTATAGAAACTCTATAAAATCTTGTACGTCAAGAACATGTATCAAATCCTATTTTTTAGAACTTTGAAGATATCAATCGAATTCTACTCATCGAAGAATCTTATAATTTTCTAATCAAATATTGTTAATAAAACTTAATTCAATATTATTTAATGAGGAAAATTTGATAGCAACGTATAAATCTTCTCGACGATTAGAGTTGGATAAAATCTTGCATGATTTAAAAAAATAGGATTTGTTACAAATCCTGTGTCACTTGATGTAAGATAGTTATTTAAATACAAAAGTTAGGCTGTCGTGCAAGAGAATAAATGATATTTTGGCAAGAAGAAAATAAATATATTTTTTTAACTTTGTAATTTCCTTTTCTTTATTGTATCTTATGTTTAAAAGCGAGAGAGCAGAGAACATAAAACACTTCAATGATATTATTGTTTTGTTCACTATATATAAAGTATATGCAAGTTATTCACCTGGACGCTCTTAACGTTTCTTTTTATTAATATATTGTTAACCTTTAAGTACACGGAAAAAATGGATCTTTACCTTGAATTGCGCCCCAAATGCGCTCAAATGCGCCACCGATTAGAATTTTTGCGCCACAAAATTGTAGGAATTATGTCAGGTATTACGGGGGGCAGCGTAACGCTATTATACCCCCCATTTGAGCACATTTGATATCCTATACGAAGAGACAATTATAAATTTGTATACTGCAATTTAAGTTATTTGAAGATATCATTAGGTAGCAGATCGTAACAAGTGGTTGTACGGGGGATAATTATGGGTTTATGTCAATTTTGAAAGTGGCGCATATGAGTGCATTTGAAATTCTATCTGAAAAGATCATTATAAATTTTTATATTGCAATTTAAGTTATTTGGAGATATCATCGGGTAGTTTATCGATAGCAAGTGTTAATTTTGGGGGGGAGAGGGGGTCGCTTGTTTGTTTTTGTTAATTTTGAAAGTGGTGCATCTGAGCGCATTTCAAAACCCATAGGAAAGTCGCTTTATCAATGCGTATTGAAAACTTTCTATTTTGTTGGTTATCATTCGTAAAATTTAGTTGCTTCCATATCGAGCGCAATTTAAAAAAAAATTATGGCGTATATGAGCGCATTTGAAGACGAAAGAATCCATGTCCTTAACTTTATATTGCACATCACTGTGAAGGATCTAACACCTGCGTTACAGTGGCCTCCTCCCCATACAAAATATGATAATGCTGATAACCCATTGGGCAAAAAATTTGGCGACGTCTTTACGACATCGTTACGACATCTTTACGACAAATTTGCGACATCCTATGTCCATGTCGTTAAGGTATCTTTAGGATATCATAGATGTGTCGTATGATCTGACGATGTCTTTACGATATCACAAAGAAACCGAAACGACATGGACATAGGATGTCGTAAAGTTGTCGTAAAGATGTCGTAAGGATGTCGTAAAGACGTCGCCCAATTTTGTGCCCACTGGGAACTCGGTCATCAATGCGGGTTGCAAACTTTTTATTTGGTTGGTCATCAATTCGTAAAATTTTGTTATCTCTATATCTAAGGCAATTTTAAAGATTTTCAAAAAAAATTGATGGCAGATATGAGCGCATTTGAAGACGAAAGAATCCATTTCCTCAACTTTATATTGCATATCACTGTTGAGGATTTAACAGCCGGGTTACACTGCCCCCTCCAAAATATTATATCTTTGTTAATTAAATACTGAAAAATTTTTTAGTGGTGGCGCATTTGAGCGCATTTGAAGTTATGAAAGATAGGTATGATGAATTTGGAAAAATGTTATTAGTTTAGAAAAATCACGTCAGCCCCTCCCCCTTATTTTAATCTCTGATTACTCGGTTATTAATGTAACCCAAAATTTGTTCTCCATGGCGCATAGGAGCGCATTTGAAGATCTTCAAAATCATGTGATTTAAATATTGATTTTTGCAATAGGGGGATAGCGTTACGCTGCCCCCCCCCTGCGTAATACCTGACATAACTTCTACAGTTTTGTGGCGCAACATTTTTAATTGGTGGCGCATTTGAGCGCATTTGGGGCGCAAGTCAGTGGGCTATAGAAAACCCAGAAATTAAAAGTGTGTGGGGGGGGGGGGCTGGCGTAACTGACCGTAGATGTTGAAGGTTAGTTTCGGTGAATGTCAAACTAAATCATTTCACTACATACAAATAATTAGCAGCATTATTATCAAAATTTGCAAACAAAAGATTACTAATTATACATTAATTTGTCTACAAGTTCCTGTACCACAAGAAATTATATTAAACGATATTGACTATAAACTTCATCAAGCGGCCGAAAGAGGTCTGGCTTGTTTTTGTCTGCGCGAGTTTAACATATTGGGTTTTTCAGTTTTGCATAAAAGTATTTTAAAGCCTAATATCTTAAAAGATGAACTAAATGTTGCGTGTTCATATCTGGGTGTTTGGCGGTACTATCTTATATTTTGAACTTCTACTTTTAACATGCATTTGTCTCCCAAATTATCAAGGATAAAATTATTCCGGTTAAATATGTACATTGTTTGGGCGGAACCCGATATAAAGAAAACTGGTTTTGGCCGAAGCCAATTTATCTTTTCTAATGGTGGTGCAATATATCACAGAGGCGGCTAACAATCTAACATTATTGTACGCAAAAAGGAGACGCTGTAGTTTCGTCCTGAAGACCCACGTATGCTCATTCGGTGGATTGGCGTACGTGGGTGGATCACATGGATCTACGTGTAATTGAACGACCAGGTGCGATCAGCACTTCCGGTGAATTATACTCTGCCCTTCTGCTTCGTTATAACGTCACATCACGTAATACATTTTTAAGAAAGATTACAATGACCTTATAATTTCGGGAATAACCCTACCCCAAACAAAAAATGTAATATACTCCTTTTTATATTTGAATTGTTCAAGGTTTGTGTACAAAGTTTATTAAAATAAGTAACAGGAGTAAGGGTCCGTCGTCCATGAACTAACTTAAAAATTTCGGATTATTTTTAAACCCCACAATGTTCTTGAAATAGGGGTACTAGGATAATTTTCCAAGAAACGGGGTGAATCATCTAAATATAAATTATTTGAAATAAAATTGGTATACATATCATTCCAAACTTAATATGAGACGCTTTAAATTCCTAAGATCTCAAGTCCAAATATATTGGATTTTAAGCAAAATAGTTTAATTTTCAACAAAAAATGATTTTCTACCAAAAGATATTAATTTTTACTCTAAAAAGACAAACCTTTAACCTCAAACATTAATTTACAACCAAATGATTAAGTATGAACAAAATAGTTAAACTTTTAAGCTGAAGAAACAATTCTCCAATGAAATACTTGAACATTTTAACAAGCAATTTAGTGTTCAACCACAACTGATGCATTTACGAAAAGTTCATTACGAAAAGTTCATTTTTAACAAAGAAAAATGACTTTTCTACTATTAAAAAAGAGTTCTTAATTCAAATGGACAAACTGAAGAAAAAATAGGAAAATCTACCACAAAAAATAACTTTAATAAAATAGTTCAATTTTAAACGAAACAATAGAGATAACCAACAAAAATAAATTCTTTCCCAAAAAGATTAACTTTTTACCAACATAAGAACATAATAGAAATATGAGGAAAATAGAAGAATTTTTAACCTAGCTGCATTTTTAACTAAAATAATAAATCTTTCACAAAAACAAAATTATCACTTTTTACAAAGTAGTTTAATATTAAATCAAGTTCTTGATTCCTGAACCAAAAAAGATGAATTCTCAGTTAAGGTAGTTGTCGTGCCAAACGTCAAACGTCTGGAAAAAATAGTTTTTTTATGACTTTGAGAATTAAAATATTATAAGTGATGACATCTCAAATAAAAAACATTATTTTTTATGAAAATTTATAAAATTCACAATAACAAAAAACATTAATTTTAATATGAGTTTTGCAATTGAATTTTTCTCTGACTGTCGCTTTCTAACAATTAGAAAAAAATGATTGCATTCTAATAGATAAGGGACTATTTTTTCCAGGAAAAAGTTCTCTACAAGTGTACTGTTCTCAATTCTAAAATAACTAAATAATATGGAAATACAATTACTTGTTTAAGAAATGTTTTCTCAAAAAAGTAATTGTTTTAACGATTTCGGCCGTGGAAAATTTTTTTCCAAAATGAGAAACAGAAGAGTTGTAGAGAATGATTTCTCGGAACAAAGAAGCCATTATTTATAAAAATGCAATAATTTTTCAAAAAATGGTCGGAAGCCATGGTAAAAAAAATTCAATGGCAAAAAACATGGTTAATATTGATGTCTCTTTTGTGAATTTTAACCAGTTTCATAAAAAATAATGGTTTTTAATTAAATATGTCATCAGCTTTAACATTTAAATATATAATAAGTTATATATTTAAATATTAAACTTAACGCAGTTAAATTAAACTGAATGAGACGAATTTTCAACAAAATAGTTGTATCATCAACTAAAACAGAATAATTCCTATCCAAAAAGTAGCATTTTCAATAAAAGATAACATTTTTTTTGATTGTTGAATTTTCAACTAAAAAAGTTACATTCTCTAACAAAAAGTTGAGTTACTACCTAAAAAGAAAATTCAACCAAAAATGGAATAATTACAATTTTATTAAAAAAAATTAATTTGTCATCGTAAAAAAAACAAATTTTTAATAAAATAGTTAAATTTTCAACCAATAGGATAAATCTTAAACCAAAATAATGCATTTTTCACAGATTAAATCATCTTTATACCAAGTAGATGGATTTTTAGCGAAAAAAAGATACGTTTTTATCAAAGGCCGCTATCTTCGTACGTGTGACTCACTCGGTTCTAGCCGAGGACCGATTTTTGGATTAACAAAAAATGTGTGATGTTTATTTAAACAAAACATTCGTTTCGCAGCACTAATGCAACCTAGGTCGCTGATTAAACTCTCTAGCAATCTCCTAAGGCGAAGAACTTCCCAAAGTCACCATATGCAGTTCTCCACTTGAACACATTAGTATTTAAGGTCTATCGTTTCAGCCTTATTCACTTCACTAGCAATCTTCATAATGCATTTCTCATTAACCATTTGTCGAAAAACTTTTCTCTTCTGACATACCTCTTTATTTTGTACTATTATTCTATATTATTAT
>NC_046658.1:77914139-77930190 GCF_010883055.1 Belonocnema kinseyi | reverse complement strand
TAAGCTCTTCTATTTCAATGGCTTTTTATATCTCTTCAAATTAGGTTGTCATTTACACATTCTAACCATTCTTTTCTCTGTGTGCCTCTGGGTACGCTGCAATTCACGTTACCCGGATATACTTGTTTTGTTTCGTGAGCCGTTCATCTGTCACTCTCTCAACATGCCCAAAGATATGAACGATTTTTTTCATACTTGTAAACTAGTGACTTATCAACTTGTTCTATCCTCTCATCGTCTAATATAATATTGCATATTATTGTTTCACCTTTTTCTTTAACCACTATTTTTTTTATTAACGTTCATTCTAAGACAATATTCTTTGTTTTCGAATTGCTCAACATTCTCTGAAAGTGTTCGATTGATTCTGCCATGCTAACCTTATCATCTGAATATCCTGACTTACGCACCTTCACATTTCAGAGATCCACACCTTTCTCGTATGAGAGGCCCATCTTAATACCTTGTTCATGAATATAATAAATAGCTATATCGATATTTAACGCATCTTTGCCTGTTTGCATAATATCTAAGCAGTCAACAAATAAAAAGGAAACTTTCTTATTTACTCGCAAACCTTTTTTATGATCTGTCTCAAGTTGCCTATCTGATCCGCACATGATCTTCCTGGTATAAATCAACTTCGAACATTCCATATTTTTTCTTTTGTTAAGTTCATTACCCTATAAATAAGTATTTTTAAATTTATTTTTCTTACGGTACACGGCGGACTGATAATCGCCTTTGCCAGTCATCTGCAACTTCTCCTATCTCGGTACATAAATTTATCAACTCGCACAACCAGTAAGGTATGTAGTCGCCACCATATTTCAGAATTTCAGCGTTAATATCGTCTACACTATCAGCTCTATCGTTAATTAAGTTCTTAATTATGTCCCTAACCTCAGAGGCACAGATTCTTTCAACCCGGTTTTCCGACGTACCGTATTCTAAGACGTGACGGTTGTGCTGCCCTACAGCTTCACCTCCCAATAATTCCTTGAAAGTTCTTGAACCTCTCAAATCTTCTATTATCCCTGTTTTGTCATATATAATTTCATCCTTGATTTTTTCCATGCTTAATGACCCTGCCTACTACTTCCTTTTATAATGATCAACGCTCATTTTCATAACGGTTTTATGCTTCCTTCGAAGTCAATTTGCATTTAATGCTCTTCTTCCACTTGGAATTGTATCTTCACTTTCCTTCATTCGTGTTTTTACTGCCCTGTTTTTATCTCTGTAATCATTTTCAAGTATATTTCTCTCCTCATCGCTACGGTCTATAATACTCATCTTTCTTGGATTCGCTTGCTATTTATCGTTGACGGCTACGCCGATTTGATCATTCCAACATGCATCACCGGACATTCTTCCTAAAACCTATTCTAAAAATGTATTTGCACTTTTGGTGATCTCGGGTTAGTTGTATGCAGTGCTTATATCAATTAAATTCACAACTACCGGCTCTAATGGTATAAAGTGTTTCGTGATCCTCCTCTGTGTCCCCTCTTGCTTGCCTGCTTTACTCGAAATTGTGAACGCATCGCTAAGGTCAGGGATATTGCCTACAGCGTGGAAGGTGAGCATTGTCCGCAGTCTCGCAAAATGTGACCGATCAACTTCCTACAAGGATTTGCGCCCGATTATCATTTTCACCTACCTACCAAAGACACTGGAAAAAATTTACCTTCAGCAGCTCTTTCAATACATAAGCAATAATGAGATGCTCTTAAATCACCAGTCCACTTTCAGAACAGGCCCTACTCGACCTAACTTGGGCATTCGAAACGCTCGATTACCAACTTCTTCTAGCCAAACTAAAATCTGAGGGAATCTCTGGGAAATAAATGTCTTGGTTTCGTGGCTTTCTCTTGAATGGAAGCCAGCGAGTTGAAAATTCGGATACTTTAACTTCCCGATCGTCACGCGTTCGACCACTAAGTAAAGGGGTGCTGCAGGGTGCTGTTTTTAGCCCTCCTCTTTTTCGGTTTATACCCATGATCATCCAGACCCTCTTAAAAAAATTTCTGCCGATTTTTCAGGCGGTATCCGGGGGCAAAGTGAAAGTCACGATTCACATGTATGCGGATAACACGCAGGTATATGTACGTTGCAAGCTGGAGGATCTAGATGCTGGTACCGCATTGTTGTCCCTTGCTTCAAAATTTTCTGCGGGGTGGGACGAAGAGCGTGCTGATAAGTCGACCATTCTTCCTATAGGTAACTTTAAAGATGCTTACCTGCCCAACTTCGCGATAGGTGAAAACTTGTTATACATCGTAGCTTAAGCGAAAAGCCTAGGTCTCAAAATGAAATCCAGTTGAATATTCGAGGATCATTGCACGACTAAAATTAAAGCAGCGTATCTGAGTTTGAGACAATTGTATCCTTTCTGTCGCTGCCTCCCACTCAAGGTAAAACTTTTGCTTCGTCAGTCTTCGGTGTTGTCTGTTTTTGAATTTACCTATACAATATATGGCCCTTGCCCGAATGCCACTCTTAGAGAGAGGATACAGAAAGTGCAAAATTCGTGTCTTAGATACACATATGGAATCAGAAAATACAACCATATTACAGCCGCCTTGTAAGAATCTGACTGGTCGAAACTGAAGCACAGATGGGAAGTAGAACTATATGTGCTTTCTTTCAGGGTCCTCTCATAGGGTGTAACTGAATATTTATTTGATAGATTGTCATTTGTAGAAGATAAGTGATCTAGAAAATCTCTTGCAATGAGATCCCATGGCAATCTATACGCTCCAAGATCGAACACATCGAAAGGTGAATCAACCTTTTCCTATGCTGTTCCGCGCCTTTTGAACAGCTTAAAAAAATCGCTAGCTTCTTACTCCATCCACATCGTAAGGGAGGAAATGACTGAACGCCTTCGCACGAAAGCATGCTTTTTCTCTTCATAAAAAGTAATCTGATTCTTGTCATCGTTTATTTTTCAGCTTCGCATTTTTAAATAAACTCTAGAGTAGTTCATATAATGGTACCACAATCTGTCATTTCCTAGTTCTGCGATGATCTCGAAAACTTTATATTAAAACCCTAGTTTTTATTAGTTTATTTTACTTACAACTTAAAATAGATTAAGAGTGTTAGGTTTGAAAGCAGCTTTACGCTGTACCTCGCCCTTTGGGTTCTCCTGTTATACTCGATCGCCATGTACATATCCCTTTTTCACGAACTCAATATAGATTTATTATTATTATTATTATTATTATTATTATTATTATTGTAAATTCTTAATCTTGATTCCCATCTGTTTCGTCTATTTGGCACTCCTCCCTATACATCTTTGTCCCAAGTTCATTTTTGAGCTCAGGAGGTAATAATCTGTTTCAGATTCGGAACCTCTCATAACCCTTGTATCTCTTATGAGATTTCTAAATATTTTATTACCAACAACGAAATCAATAATAGTCTACCTCGGTTCAAGAAGCTGTGTGATGCCCCCATAACACCTGATCAAGAATGCCCACCCATCACTACCGAGGAGGCAAACAAAATATTGAGAGGGATGAAGAACTATTTCGCACTGGGACCAGATTGTATCAAAACCTTCTGGTGGTAGAAGTTTCCTTCAACCCATTAGGATTTGGCCCGTGTTTTCAACTCACATTTAAAGTCGGAAAAGGTGATTCCGGAGTGGTTGGTGAAATGGCGCACAATACTCCTGCCGAAAATAGGCAACTTGGCTGGCCTGAAGAATTACAGGCCAATCACTTGTGTGAACACACTGTATAAGATATTCATAGCTATCCTGAATGATAGGATTGTGAGGGCAATTGAACCTGTGTGGCAAGAAATGTATGAACAACGAGGCTCAAAGAAAGGCGTAGCGGGAAGTCGGAAGAAACTGCTCATCGATAGATGTGTCTGTAAAGATACATCATTCTACCAGCGTGACCTATTGATGGCCTGGATTGATTATCGGAAACCCTTCGATTCGACCTCCCATGGACTTATCACCTGTCTTTTGGAAAGCTTAAAGGTTCACCCGCAAATCGTTAGATTCATAGAGAGATTGATGCCGCTTTGAAAAACTAGATTTACTATCTTATCTGGAAAAAATCTTGTGACAACTCACAAGGACACCTTTCAGAGAGGTGTCTTTCAGGGCGACATTATGAGCCCACTCCTCTTTTGCCTTACATTATTTCCACTATCTCTAGCACTTCGTCAATCCGACGGGTACTTGTGCGGCAGACCTGCAGATCGAAAGTGCAAGGTCACTCATGTATTTTACATGGACGATTTTAAGATCTATGCTAAAAACCAGGGAGAAACTGCATCTAGCTCTGGGGATTGTCGAACGACAGACTAAGGAAATTGGAATTTGGGTTAGACAAATGCGCCAAGTTTTATTAGAAGCGAGGAAAAATTAATGGCATCCCTGAAGATCCTGAGCTCGTTGATAGAAGCGTCATACGACACCTTTGCGCTGGAGAGACTTATACATACCTGGGCGTGCCACAGAGCCGCATTCAGGATGTGGCATCTATAAAGGATTCTCTCCGAAGCAGATACAAACTTCTCACCCGGCAACTTTGGTCTTCCGAACTGTCGGCGAGGAACAAAGTATCTGCAACGAACATGCTTGCCATCCCGGTAGCACTCTATTCATTTGGAATAGTTTCATGGACGAAGAACGAGCTCAGATCCCTTGACGTCGGGACAAGAAAGGTTATGCACATGAACAAAACCATGCATATTGAGTCTTATGTTCCGCGACTGTACATCGCACGCCGTCAAGGCGTTCGCGCAATATTGAGTCTTGAATGTCTTCATAACGGGATTATTCTGGGTACAGCACATAGAGTCGCAAATGGAAGAGACCCTATTCTTAAAATAGTCAGAAATCATGAAGAAGTGGGCAAAGAAGCGTTTCTGTACAAAGCAGTGGAGGAGGCTGCTAAAACACCCGGACTTAACTTCAGTATTAGGGGTGAGCAAAATTCATCAAATCTATCTATCTCGAGCACTCACTCATGAAAGCCCGTATTAAGAAAGCACAAGAAAAAAACTTTCGTGAACAGCCTCGATAAGACGATGCACGGTATCTTTCACAGAAATGTGGAGGATCAGTCAAAGTCGTGTGAGCTAACTTTTGCTTTCCTTAAATCGCCCGAATTGAAGGCTGGTACGAAGCGTTTCATTTTGGCATACCAGGAGGGTGTCATTTCCATCTTAACATACCGTTGCCACATTTTGAGCCAAGATATTCCCGATCACAGTTGCAGGGCGTGCCGTGCACACCCCGAGCATTTAGCTCACATACTTATTAGTTGTCCAACTCATGCGGGAACGACCTACATCCAAAGACACAATGCGGCACTAAGAGTGCATTATTACCATCTCTGTCACTCTTACGGCATCAACCTTAATATCACTTCTCTAAATGCTCCTAGGGAAATCGAGTGAATTGTCGAGAATGGGAAGTGCCGCATATACTGGAACTTTATATTCTTGACAATTGTTTCTGTTAACACTCGAGGCCAGACATGGTTCTTCTTGACTTTGATAAGCGAACCAGGTGCGTTATCGAATTTTCGGAACCAGCTGACAAAAACATCATAGCCAAGGCGAATGAAAAGAAAGAGAGGTATAGAGACCTTATAAGGGAGTTGCAACGATTATACCTGGAATATTCTGTAAAACTAATCGTCCTTATCATCGGCGCTCTTGGAGGTGCCAAGCTTTTACTCGTTCATAGCCTGAAAAGCATCCCTGCATGTCAACAATATGCTGAAACACTTGCGGGAAAAATGCAGAAGGCGGCAGTCCTTGGATAACTTCCTGCTCTCAGGGTGCCCGAAACTTTTCCCGGATCGTCGTATTGATTCCGTTAAAGACTCTAACCACCTATCTCACGGTCACGAGACGTGGTTTTGACCCGCTCTCGGTGAAAATGAAACCCTCCGTACCAAACTTGAATCCGGGCGATTTAAGGAAAGTAAAAGTTAGCTAATACGACATTGACTGATCCTCCACATTTCCGTGGAAGTTAACGTGCATCCTCTTATCAAGGAGATGTTCACGAAAGTTTTCCTCTTGTGCGTTCTTAATCCGGGCTTTCAGGAGTGAGTACTCGAGATAGATAAGATTTGATGCATTTTGCTCACCCCTAATACTGAAGTCAAGTCCGAGTGCTTCAGCAGCCTCCTCCGCTGCTTTGTGCAGAAACGCTCCTTTGCCCACTTCTTCGTGATTTATGACTATTTTAAGAAGAGGATCTTTTCCATTTGCGACTTTATGTGCTGTACCGAGAATAGTCCCGTTGTGAAGACATTCAAGAATCAATATTGCGCGACCGCCTTGACGGCGTGCGATGTACATTCGCGGAACATAATACTCAATATGCATGCTTTTGTTCATGTGCATAACCTTTCTTGTCCCGACATCAAGGGATCTGAGCTCGTTCTTCGTCCATGGAACTACTCCAAATAAATGGAGTGCTACCGGGATGGCAAGCATGTTCGTTGCAGATACGTTGTTCCTCGCCGACAGTTCGGAAGACCAAAGTTGCCAGATTCAGTCACATCCTGAATGCGGCTCTGTGGTACACTCACGTATGTATAAGTCTCTCCAGGGCAATGGTGTCGTACAGCGCTTCTATCAAATAGTTCAGGCTAGATGTAGTTGCTCTTTGTTTTCAGCAGAGATCTTAAGATCGTCCAGGTAAAATACATGAGAGACCTTGTATTTTCGATTGGCAGGTTTGTCGCATAAATACCTGTCGGATTGACGAAGTGCTAGAGATAGTGACAATAATGTAAGGCAAAAGAGGAGTGGATTCGTAATGTCGCCCTGAAAGACACCTCTCTGAAAGGTGACCTTGTTAGTTGTCACAAGATTTTTTCCAGATAAGATAGTAAATCTAGTTTTCCAAAGCGGCATCAATCTCTCTATGAACCTAACGATTTGCGGATGAACCTTTAAGCTTTCCAATAGACACGTGATAAGTCCATGGGAGATCGAATCGAAGGTTTTCCGATAATCAATCCAGGCCATCAATAGGTCACGCTGGTAAAATGATGCATCTTTACAGACACATCTATGGATGAGCAGTTTCTTCCGACTTCCCGCTACGCCTTTATTTGAGCCTCGTTGTTCATATATTTCTTGCCACACAGGTTCAATTGCCCGCACAATCCTATCATTCAGGATAGCTGTGAATATCTTATACAGTGTGTTCAGACAAGTGATTGGCATGTAATTCTTCAGGTCAGCTAAGTTGCCCATTTTCGGCAAGAGTATTGTGCGCCCGTTCACCGACCACTCCGGAATCGGCTCTTCCGACTTTAAATGTTAGTTGAAAATACGGGCCAAATCCTGATGGGTTGAAGGAAACTTCTTGCACCAAAAGGTTTTGATACAATCTGGTCCCGGTGTGGAATAGTTCTTCATCCCTCTCAATATTTTTTTGACCGCTTCGGCAGTGATGGGTGGGCATTCTTGATCAGGTGTTATGAGGGCATCACACAGCTTCTTGAAGCTATCTATGTTTTCTGAGTTTTCGTTCAGTCTATGCTGCACTTCGTAGACTTTTCTCCAAAATACTTCGACCTCCTCTGGTTTGCGCAGATGGTCGACAGTAACTGGAGGGTCTTGGAAGAGTCGAAATGGGTCAGAGAAAAACTGTTCATTTTCTCTGACCCACCTTTCCCTCTGCTCTAGACTTCTCTTAGCGTCAGAAAATATCCATATTCTCTCAACAACATGCGTCCTGATGGTAAGCAGCTTTGACTTGTTAAGTGTGTGATAATGGGTCCGCAGTTCACGTGCAAACTTTCGGACCTTAGCGGTAAAATTCCTGCCAAATGTGATGTAGTTAATCGCACACTGAATGCGGGACGCGTACTATCTTGCCCAGCCTATTTTTATGGCAGGTTGATGCATTCGTCTTTTGGTCTTGTGATCAACCGTTGGTTTTGTTTTACGGTTCACATCGGCCAAAGCTCTCGCTGCATTATACACACAATAATTGATAGCTCAGAAGTTGGATTCTTCAGAAAAATGTCCGTAAAGCTCGTTATCCATTTCAGCCAGATCTTTAGGCTTGAAAGAAACCTTGGTGTTGATGTTACTCCGAGTCATTAAGCATGGCTCTTCCTCTATTGGATGTCTGCCCGCGGTTGGTCTTAGTGTCGCCTCTCTTTCTCTGTTGCCGGCTTGTTCTAGCTGTGGTAGAGTAGGCCTTCCGCTTACAAAGCCCCTTTTTCGGAGTAGTTCGGAATGCTGTCGCAGACGTTGCTGCGAAAAGTGCGATAACTCCGGGTGTTTCTCGCACCACGGATTATGCAGCTGTGCCATGTAACACCGTTCAGGGGCCACATTCGCATCGTAGCACTCTAGAAAGTTGTGAATTAGTTACTCCGTCCACCTAAAGGTCCCGAGATTCCGCCGATCCATCGCATTAAATCCATTTTCATTGGCTGTCCCAGCTCCAAAGTAGTCGGCATTGTTGGCCGACCCATTGTCGGGAGTCCTGCGCGTTGTGTTGTTTTGTTAGAGCCCCGTATGCAAGGATAAGGCTGCGTACTCTGACAGGTCGCCCGGTATCCCAGAGTCACCGTTCTAGACACCTCACCCAGGTTCCATTCAGCTTTCGGCACGGTTTTCACACCTCCGCTTGGGGGTCAATTCCTTTGGGACCACCCCTGGACAATTTTCCGCGACTCCCTATTGATTTTTGTAACCATATTTAGCAAAAACCCTTGGTTTAGCGACCCTCTAGCCGCAACCCGAGGACGCGTTTGGTGGCTTGGTCATAGGCCCTTCGGTTTGATTCTAGAGGAATCAAAAACGAACCGAATATATATCATGGCAAATATTATATAGCTGACTCTTGCCAACTGTACAATGTATCATAGCAAACCGGCTATTTGCCACCCGCCAAATATACACACACACTCGAATATATTTATGTATATATATATATATATATATATCATGTATGTATGTATGTATTTTTGTATGTATGTATGTATGCATGTATGTATGCATGTATATGAAGTGCCACACGACAAGGTGAACAGGGCAGTTTTACGACTCAAATGTTACAAAAAGAATGTCGACAGGCTACCCTATTTATTTCCTGTAATACCCAAAGTGCCTTTCTGGCTATTCTTAGCATATTGAGAGAGATATCCTGCAGTGCAGAGATTCCGATATTTATTAGATATTCTAAGGATATATCCCGATATCCTGAGAATAGCTCATCAGTGTCTCTAATTTATATACGAAGGTTATCTGGTAAATGTCGATATATCTGAATCTACAGATTATGCATTTTGAATCATATAAATAAATTAACTCATCATCTAACAATATCACAGTATTTTTTTAGACGGGACTCGCGTTTCGCATCTGATTAATGTATATCTAAGACGCGAAATTTTCTATATCAGGTTTGGATTAATTATATTTTATATGTACTTTATATTAATTTATTAACCTAGATTTGAGCCTAGTTGTTAAGATATTGCAAAAAATAACAATTTCATTATTTGTTATAATCTTTTTTATTTTGCATGAATTTTTGGCTGACAGGCCACCCCAATTAAGTGGGTTCGAAAAGTTGCGAAATGAGAAAAACTAGATAGGGAAAATTTACATTTAATTCTTCGACGAGATTGAAAAGCTCACTGAACAAACGTTGGCGAATGAATTATTGTGCCAGTGCAACGACATGAACTGCTAATCGCCGACTGAAATTTAACTAATTTCATAAGAAAAAATTTTCATTAATCAAATTAGTAGATTTCTACTTATGTTGAAAAAAAATTAAATGAGAATAAAATCAAATTTAAAATCCAATTTAACATCTAATCATTAAATTAATGTGCAGAATTCCTAAAAATGAAAGCCAGAATCCAGCGACCAAATGTTTACAACCATCATAGAATTTTTCTATTAATATTTAAAATAAGATAAAAATTTTCCTAAAAAAAAAAGAATTTTTTTTTGGCGAAAAAAAATAAAAAATAAAATAAAAATGAGAACGCAATGAACCAAATTCCATTTCTTCTCTTTTTTATTTCTTTTGTCTTTTTCATTTTTATTATTATCAAATTACAATAAAAACAAAAAATTAAAAAAAAATGTATTCTGCACATTAGATTTATACTAATTGTTAGGGAACGACTACTCTCTAATTGAATTAGTGAAAATTCACTAATTCAAATTTAGGGAATTATGCATTTCTAGAAACATATCCTACAATGCAGAAATTTCTATATCCATTACATATTTCGAGGATATCTTAAGATAATCTGAGAATATCTCATTAGTAAATCTGATTTATATGCAAATCATGTCCTGTGAATGTAAATACATCATAATCTACAAGTTATGCATTTTCTACTCTATGAATAAATAAACTCACCATTTAACAAAATCACAATATTTTTTCCAAAGGCACTCGCGCTTCGCGGCTGATAAAAAGTATATCTAAAACGCAAAGTTTTATTATGTTAAACTCTATTAATCATCTAGTCTTAGCTTTTATATACCATGTAAGACCATCAAATTCTGTATTGAAATTTTCATACATAAGAAAATACAATTAAATCAATCAAATAGTAGCATTTTTAACCAAGTGAGATGAATTCCAATCAAAAATATAATAGTAGACCCCGACCAAAAAGAATGAACTTTTAAAAAACATCACTACATTTTCTAACTGGGTTTTAATCATTTATCTGGCATTTCAGCGAAAAATCTGAAATAGGCGCAAAAGTATAAAGTCTGGAATATGAATATGTGTTTTACATTTTCTAAATTATTATTCACGTATACCGTTAGAGAAATATCTTCCGAAAAATTCGGAAAATTTGTTAAAAATTTGGAGGCAGGAAATTTATGCTACTTCCACTGACTCCCCTTGATAACAACTATAGTTTTTAGCGCAACGCTCCACCTGAAAAAAATTTGTAAAGTTGTTTATGAACAGCCCCTAAGTCAGCAGGACCTACGCCTATTCCGGATGCGATCTGATCGAGATGCCATTAATAACGACGCACTTACCGATCCCATGGCAGGTGGTAGACCGCATGAAAGTCACGACCTGACATTTACCTGCGCCTGCGCGCTTGCGCATCGAGAACCGATCGCAATGCGATTTTTTTCTCTATTGAAAAAATGAAAGACATAAATGAACAGAGAAAGAGAGAGAGAAAGAGAAAGATTTATTATGTAGACGGAAAGGGAAAGCAATTTGAAGTGTAACAACGTAAGCTCGAACGACATGTTTGATATCAGCAACTCGTACAGATTTCAAAGGGTTCGCTTGCATCGACAGGTATTCCATTCTCTCTTTGAGATTCTCTATGCTCTCTACGATTTCTCTGCGCTTCTCGTAATTCGATTAACTCAAGCATTTCAAGCAAAGAAGGTATTGATTAAACTGGTCTTTTTTGCATGTATTTATTTGTATTTCTTCTTTATTTTCTCTGTATTATTATTATTTCATAACATGTCGCTAGGGAGAATCATTCTTAAAAATGCGGTCCAGCGGAGGTGGATTATCCCGGTTTATGTTAGATTACCCTGGATCATCTCTCTATTTAAAAAAAAATTATAATCACATAAATCATATAATAAATTATATATAAATATATTTTGTATGTGTGTGTATTTTCATTTATATAATTTTTTATTATTATTATTACACCATTAAGCCATTTCCCTTTCAGGGTAGGCGCGACTCACTCGGTAGGGGAAAGGGGTAGCGTGTGGAAGGGATAGAGATTATTCAGATTGATCCAGAATTCTCGTGCTATTTAAGTAAATAACACGTTCGTTTCGCAACACTGCTCCGACTCAGGTTGCTGATCAATCTGTATAGCAATCACCCCAAGCGAAGAACCTCACGAAGTCGTTATGTAAGGTTCCCCACTTGGGTCCATTAGTGGCCAAGGTCTTTTGTTTCAGGCTCCATTCACTCTACTGACACTCGTTTTATTAACTATTTGCCGCCATACTTTCCTGTCCTGGCATACTTCTCTAGCTTCCTTTATGTCCATGCATTTTTTTATACAGGCTCTCGTGTTTCTGTGACTTCTTATGTCTCTTCTAACTAGGGTATCATTCACACATTTTAACCATTCTTTCCGCGGTCTACCTCTGGGCACGCTGCCATTTACTTTACCTTGATACACTTGTTTCGTTAGTCGTTCATTGGGCATTCTCTCAACATTTCCGAACCATCTTAACCGATTTCTTTCCCAATAATAAATTATTATGAAAAATTACTTTGGATTATATAACATTATGGTGAATTATTCCGCCTGAATTAGACTCATGCAAATTTTTCATAAAAAATGATTAAACTTTATGTTGCGCCTAGACATAATTTTTACCAAACAAAGAAAAAAGAATTTTTGACAAAATAGTTGAGTTTTCAAGCAAGAATGTACATTTTCAACTAAAATGAAGAATCTTCAAACAAAAAATGACTTTTTTTCAACGAAATACCTGAACTTTTAAATAAACAAAATAAATTTTGATTAGAGAAAATGATACATTATTTTAGTCTAAAAAATTAATTTTTAACAAAACAGTTTGACTTTGTCCAAATAATTGAGTTTTCAAACCAAGAAAATTAATTTTTAACCAAGAATGCATGAATGCTCAAGAAACTAAATTAATTCTCAGCAAAGACCGTAAAATCTATTTTGATTGGAAATACAACATTTTTGTTGAAAATTCGATCTTTTAGGTTTAAATTCACCTTTTTTTTTAAATTCCATTCTTTTGTAGGAAATTTTTCTGTTTTGTTGGAAATTTATATTCTGTGGTTTTCAAATTCAAATGGTTTGTAGGAAATTCATACTTTTGGCCTGAAAATTCAACAATTTACTCGATTTTTTTTCATTCTTGACTGAGAAATCATTGGTGGTTGTAAATTAATTTTTTGTTGTTGAAAATTCATCTTTCAGTTTTAAATTAATTTTTTTCGTTTAAAATTAAACTTTTTTGTAGAAATTTTTTTTGTCGTAAAGTTTTTGATTGTTATACATTTCTATTCTGGGGCTCAAAGTTCAACTGTTTTGCCGAAAATTCATCTGATTGGCTAGAAAATGTAACAATTTGATGGATTGTTTTCGTCCTAGACTGAAAAATTTGTTTTGGTTAAAAATTCAACTCTTTACTGAAAGTTTATATCATCCGGGATCAGATTTAATATTTTTGTTAATAATTCAACAATTCGAGTGAAAGTACCTTTTTTTGATTTAAAATTTGTCTCTTTTGCTTGAAAGTTCAGCTATCTGGTTGTGAATGCAACTGTTTGTCAAAAAAATCTATTTAGTAGAAAATACAACTATTGGCTTTAAAAATCATTTCTCTTAAATTAAAATAAACTTTTTGGTAGAAAATTTACCTTTCGGGCTTAAAAGTACGATGGGTTCTAGAAAATGAGAGTTCTAAGCTTAAAAAATCAACTCTTTTGATTGCATTTTTTGGGTTTAGTCTCGAAAATGAAAATTGATCTCTTTTGGTAAAAAGTTCATCATTCTTGGTTGGAAATTCAAAACTACTACCTAAAATCTCATAAATTTGAATTGTTTCAAGTTGAAATCAATATGGTATTTGCGTTAATTTTACTTAAATTTTTTTTCTATTATGCTTCTATTTTCGCGAAAAATCACCCATTTTTCCCTGTTTTGAGAGACGTCCGTCACGACGAGTGACAGGGTTAAAAAATCGCACAAAATCGGTAACATAGTTTATGGATCACCCTTGTGCTCTGTAATTTTTAATAGGATAAAATTCCCTTGATATTTCTTATTTGTAAAGGGCTATATAGCACCTCAATAGTAATTGGATGATATTATTAATAATAGTGGTCTGCTGAGAAAAAAGTATCGCTGAAGTATCTTTCATCTAGTTATACGATGTGTTCGTCTTGAATGCGCTTCTGAATACCGACCATATAATATTTAACGGAAGGTGAACTGGAAATTCTCGCTTCCATTACCTTTAGCTCAATGCGATTTTACAGTCGCATTAAATCTTCACTTTGTGGTTTGTAATTCACTTACAATGGCAGCGTAAATAAACAAAGCACTAGAATCCCGCGTGGTAGTGGCTAGATTTTCTAAGAATTTATACGGGTCTATATCGAAGCAATTAGTGGCAAATCGGCTCTCCACTCTTGTGAAGAGGACCGCGATTGTGCTCGACTTCTCTCACTAGTTCCTTATTTTATTTTTTATCCTTTTCTTTCTGATCCCCTTTTTCTCCATTTAGTTTCTGCATCTCTGAACGAGACAACATTTCCTGGCCACGAAGAAGGAAATTCTTAACCTCGGTATCTCACGAGTCGAGAAGATCCTGAAACCTTGACGACATTTCCCTTTGGAAGGAAAATAAATTGGTAAGGAGACTGACGTGCTCGCGCTTTTCTTAAAAAGGGATTCGACTCTCTTTGGCTTCTCTTATTTTTTATCAAAATAAGGGGTTTGTTGAATGTTATAAATTCAGGATGTAATGCATGCGAAAGTACAATTTACGTGGTACAATGTAAGAGTTGTTGTACGTGAGGAAAATATTTATTGGCAAGTCTGCTGGAATAAATGGCATTCATTATTTTTTTAAGTTGATGAACGTAATTGCAGGGATCGCAGTTATTCCGTAGTTTCGCTATAAGAAAAATAAAGGAAATTTTCTTCGAAAGATAAACAAATTTGTTTGTAAACCTTCTAGGTTTCGGTTCGTCTGGAAGGCGCATTAGTCGAATAACATTACACAAAAAGTCGCATGGAATTCCGAAAAAAGTTTATTCGTATAGAGTACAGCATTCATATGATTTTTGAATATTTTTTGCATAATCAAAATAAAGTTTAAAGTTAAAAGAAGGTTGTTAACAATAGTCACTCAGTTTGAAAAATTTCAAATCTGAGTTAAAAACATTTCTTCCTGACTGTTAAACTTGTCAACTTAGATTATTTTCAAGTAAAATAAGTTTATAATTTACATTAATTTTACACTTCCAAGAGCATCAATTTCAAAAACTTTAAACTTGAAATTTCTGGAAAATTGACACTTTAAATTTTATGCTGTATAATTTGACCGCGAATTTGAATATGAGATTATTATTACTTTGAATAATTCAGACTTCACAGCTCAACATGCTCTCGAAATAGAGAAAAAGGTTTATTTTTCACAAAAATAGAAGAATCATAGGGGAGTGGGTTCTCTTAAATTAAAGTAGTATGGAAAAAATATTAAATTTCATACAAATCGCTTTAAATCAATAAGATTACAAGCCGAAGTACTTTGCATTTTCAAGAAAATAGTTGAATATTCAACTAAAAGAGACAAATTTTGGGCACATTAAAGATGAAGTTTTAAGAAAAGAGTTGATTTTTTAAATTAAAATGTAGAGTAGTTTAAGAGACAGTTGACAGTTGAAATTAAAAAAATAAACCAAACAATTGCATTTATAGATAAATACTTGAAAAATTCCAGGAAGAGGGATGACTCTCTAATAATGTAATTTGAGTATTAACCAAATAACTGAATTTGTAAATGGCCAAATTATGAAATAGAACAGATTAAAATTTAACCAAAAAGTTTTATTTTTAAGCCAATAACCTGCATTCATTAAGACAGTGGAATTTTTAACATAAAAAGATAGATTTCTCCCGAAGAAGTACATTTTGAACAATGGAAGATAAATTTCTAACCGAATAGTGGATGCTGAGTTTTTCTGATATTGTGGTGAAATTTGAGGTGAGTGGATTGTGGAAGTGTGTGGAAGGGTGTGGAGGTGAGAGATCTAATTGTGGGATTGTAAGATTGTAAAGGGGAGGTAGATATTTTGGAGGATTGAGACAGATTTGTGTGGAACTTTGTTTGGAGATTTGTGACAGGGTGGGAAGACTGTGTTGACGGATTGGTAGTAGCAGGATTGGGTAGCGACAAAGAAAGTCGTGACAGGTAACAGACAGCAGCGATAGAGGCAGGGAAGATAGAAGGCGGGAAAATTTGAATTTTATTAATGGCTAGTGGAGCGAGCATCTCCTCGGAAGAA
>NC_046658.1:77893867-77914039 GCF_010883055.1 Belonocnema kinseyi | reverse complement strand
AATATGTGAATGGGAGGAGGAAACATGGGAGCATGTATGGGAAGGATGTAGGAGAGGAATGGAAGATAAAGGAAGCTGGAAAGAAAATGTGGTTAAGATTCTTGGCGAAGATGGAGTAGGAGAAGAATGGATGAAGGAGTTAGAGGGTACTAGGGGAGCGAATGAGGGAGAATGAAAGAATGCAGGTGAAAAAGGTAAATGGGGGTATAAAGAAAGTGAAAGAAAAAGGAAACGGAAGTCGCTTAGATTAGAAGCGTGAAAATTGTAAGTAATGGTAAAGTAAAAGATAAGTAGACTAAGATGCGTTTGCGTTCTCATACTCTCTCTCTTTCGCTTGCACTTTCGCTTTCGTTCGCTCGCTCACTCGCTTACTAATAAGTCCTAAATTGCGCTACCGCAGGAACTAAATATAAGACTTTATGTAAATAGTTGTAAATAATTGTATATATAGAAAGGATAAGATTGTAAAAAATATATAGATGTAAACGGAAAGATTGTAAGGAATGGAAGTCATGTAAACCCTTAGGGGACACATTATGAATAAAGAAGAAGAACTATAATAAAAAAAGTTGAAATTTCAACCAACTAGTTGATTTTTTTAGCGGAAAAACGAATTTTCAAAAGGACAGTTAAATTATCTCGTCTGAAAAGTTGAATCTTGAGCAATCAGATCGTTTTCAACCAGCAAAGATATATTTTGAATAAAATAGTTACATTTTCAAAACAAACAAAAATCAGCTTAGGAGTTACATTTACAACAAAATAATTGGCTTTTCCATCAAAAGAAACAAATTTTTAACAAAGTAGATGCATTTTTAATTAAATGGTCGAAGCTTCGGCCCAAAAACACGAGTTTTTAAATCACAGTTAAATTTTCAATGAAAAAGTTCATTTTTAAACAAGAAAGATGCAACTTCAAATACAGAAGATTTTCTGTACCATAAAAGAGGAATTTTCATTCCAAAACGATTAATTTTCCATCCGGAAAAATAAATGTTTAACAAAACTCTCAAACTTACGACTAAAAAAGATGACTTTAATAATTTTTTAATTTTAAACAAAAGAATTTAATTTGAACCAAATAGTCGAATTCTCAACACAGTACAGCAGTCATTTTATGCTAGAAATCCAAAAACTAAGAAAATATGTACATATTTGTAAAAATTATAATAATTTTTAGAAATTTATATACTAAAGAGCTGACAAAATTATTTTTACGTTAAATTTTGTAAATAAATTTATACTCAAATTTAAATTAAAAATCATTGTATAAAAAAATGAGATTTCAAAAAAATTCTTTCAACGGAATATGTGTTTGATTTATTTAGAATTGTGTATGCAAAAAACTAATTTTTATTAAAAATTCTGGTTTTTAGTTCTATAATGATGCTCTTGAAATAAAAATTGAACAATTTTTAATATAAAACGAGTTACACATGAAGTAATTCAACTTCGCATTTAATAAGTGTTTGGGTTTAAAAAATACGTTAAATCATTCATTTTCTAATGTCTCTTACTTAACATTTCTTAAAATTATATCATTTTGAACATTTTTCAAATTTGGTTGTAAATTATTAAGTTTTTAAGGTAAAAATTTTCAAATTGAGAATTTAAAAAACTTAAGATTTAAAATATTTCAGGTTGAAGAGCTTTATTTTGCAGTTCAGCTTAGATTACTTAAAATGGAAAATTTCATCAGTTTCAAGAATTCTAATTTTTTAATTTGGATCATTGTAAAAATGGTTGCAGTCCGGCAAAAAACTGAAAAATTACCTGGATTTTTTATCAATTAAAACGGATACCCCGATTATGCTAAAAAACTTTTAAAGATTTCTTGAAGGTTTAGAGCTTCCATAGAACCATCTTACATATTCACACGGCCTCTGGAGTCATGTATTTGACCTAGACTAAAAACCTTGCTCTGCGTCATCTCTTCATAATTAATATCCAACACTCGGCGTACTTCTGTCGAGTAAAAGCAGTTCGAAATTACAGCATTCTTAACCTGACTTATGTTAGGTGCATTCATTTCTTGACATTAGGTTATCAACTCCAGAGATCACTTGATCCGATATCAGACACTGATGTGATTCAATATAATATCATGAGCGAGAGTTCCCGTAAGATTTCCACCATTGTTTTCAATTATATTTTCTGTTTGACATTAAATATGATATTTTTTGTTTATTATTAGCTGTTATTATTATTCTAAAACGAATTTTTCATTATTAAAATTTTTACTACAAAATAAGTAAAATCTCATCGAAAACATCTATATAACGTAAAATTTCAAATATTTATTACACAAACTGTGTTGATTGTACTAATAACTTTTTCATTGGTGGAATATTTTGCGTCATATATGTTCTAACACAAAAATTGATCTGAATTTAATTATTCCGATTTACTTGAAATTATTAACTTAATTCGTCCTCCACCGAATCATTACGTTATGCTATTATGAAATACATAAGAATGAAAATGATGTCAATAATAATTAAAATAAATGCAAATCATAGCAAATCGTAAGAAAATTATGATGAATGGCAATTAAAAAAAATAGGGCACCTAACCTATCCTATTTTGCCCTCCCCTAGATAATGCTCCCCATACTTCTCTCGTCTATATCTCTAAATTGCTCTACCCCTCTTTCACACCTACTTCTCAGTAATCCCATGAGATCTTCACTTCTACTTATCCACATTACGTGAATCCATCCCCCTTTTCCACCATTATCATCCGTCGTCCCCTACTTGCCTCGCCTACTAAACCCTCGATCGCTTCTCCTACTTTATTTTCCTCCATCCTCTTTACATTTTCTAGCAACACCACTCACATACGCTCCATCTTTGCTCTTCCTATACATCTCCTAAATTACCCTCCCTAACTCTCATCTGTTACCCCCTCAGTACTCACCCGCTTCAAATTCCTTGTATCTTCTCATCCCTTTCCTATTTATCCTAACTTATCAACTCCTCCTATATTTCACCTAATTTTCCTACTCCTCTCCCGTTATCGCTTTTCACTTTTGTCTCTCCTCATTTTCTATCAGCTGGCTGCCCATTAATTTACGACCGCTGGAACCCCACCAATTACACGCCCCACTTTCATGCTCTTTTCCCAACTTCCACCCTTACCGACATCTTCCCCTTTCATGTCCGTCCCTTACACCATCTTCTCACTCTTCCCCTTTTATCACTTCCTCAATCACATGTGTTCCCTATTCCCTATTCCCTATTCTACTCATGTCACTCACCATACGTCTCTCACCTCTCTTATTTCCTCTTATCTATTCTCTTTCAATCTCATACTTCCAACACTCACATCCCCTCTCCTGTACTCGCCGTTTCTACTTCCCTCAATTTCCCTCTCCTTCACTGGTTTTCCCCTTTACTAGTTCCTCCCGTTAATTTACACTCTCTCAATGTGCCCTCACTTTCTCTAAAATACTTCTCATATCTACCTATTTGCAAATTTGCCCTTCTCTTTTCAGTTGACAAATAAATTTTTAACGAAAAAATAACTACTAAATATAACATTTTCAACTTAAGAGATGAATTTTCAAATAAACTGATGCATATCCAAGCACAAATGAATTTTTAACAAAGTAGTTCAGGTTTTGACAAAGCCGTCGAAATTTCAACCAAGTAGAATAATTTTCCACCAAAGCAGACAACCTGTTAACAGAATACGTGCATTTTTAACAAAATAGTTGAGTTGTATTTTCTGCCCAAGAAGATAAGTTTTTATCCAAAAATGAAATAGTTATATTTCAAGTAAAATATTGTTTAACAAAACTGTGGAATTTTAAACCAATGAAATGACTTTTTAACAAGGTTGTGGAAATCCCTGCAAAGTTAATTCATTTTAAACATCATATTTAAATTTTCAACGGAAAAGATTAATTTTTTAACGAAAAAAAAAACGATTTTTCAACAAAATACATGAATTTGTAAGTAAAAAAGATATATTTTTAAGAAAAAATTTGATAGTTACATTTCTAGTTAAGAACTTGGTTTCGAATATTTTCTAATACATAAAACTTGGGAGACCTACTCTGTCGGCTTGCGGTTTCGATTCTCACTTCGCACTCTGGAAGAGTCTCGGCGGCCCATGCGGTGAACACTAGCCTAGCAAAGGAGATGTTTATCTCCGGAGAGTCTTGGAACCGGTACCTGTAGAGAAAAAGGTTCTTTAAGTACCTAAATCTGTTGCTCTTGGTGGCTCGGAACCCACCTTAAACTGTAGGTCTCCCTCCCAACAACAAGTAAGGGTGTGTGGGGTGTGTATAGGAATAGAAAAGAAGGTACAATAAAAATGTAAACTCGTAGGGGACACATTAGATAAAAAAATAAAAAAAGTAATTTACTTCCTTTAACCTAAATTACTCCAAATTACTTCGAATTATTTATATTAAAAGTAGATTATTCATAGTTACCTCGAATTATAAGTGGATTACTCTTGGTTACTTCGGATTACAAGTGAATTACTCTAAATATCTTTAGATTACAAGTGAATTACTCCGACTGAGAACTGTATTTTAAGCAAATTACTTGGATCAGCTGCCCTACTTCGAATTATCCAATATAGATTACAAGTGGATTACTCTCGATTACAAGTAGATTACTCCGTTTAAGAGTCGATTGTGACGGATTAAACTAAACCACTCGGGTTATACGAGATTGCTAGTTTGAATAAGCTATCTGTCTAGCGGATTACAATTTAAAATATTCCATTACAAATCAGCATATTTATCAGATCAAAAGGGACTGAAAATCTAATTGTCCAACTGGAATGTTAGGTGGTGCAGTGCAAGAGCGATTTACAATTCGCTCTTGTGCTTTCTGAGGACACCGGTCGCTTTATCGAACACGCGACCTTTCCACAACTATCTCGTCTGTTGCCATAGATCAACGGTAACGCCACGGCGACCAATTTACTGAGCGACCTCTTGGTCGACCTCTTCTCATGGCCTCATCCGCGTACGTGTGTGTATGTGAGATTATATGTATCGCTGAGATATGTACAATCAATTCTACACAGAGTACAGGTAAAGTCATCTTGCTTCTACATTGCGATGGAAACGATGATGCAATTACCCCATCGTCGCGTAACAGGAGATACCACTAGCGAGGTGATAGAAAAAAAAACTAATCCGCTGTGTTTACTTATCTGGAACCTCTCACATACGTACCAGGAAACTCCATTTCCTTCGCAATTATAAACTTAAGTGTCACTTGTATTTTAGTTCTTCATCTATAAATAAAGTGATCTGATCAGTATCAGAGATAAGTCTGTAAGATTTCTCAATTCAAATTTCTCTGTATTATACCGTCAAACGAAGTTAGTTAGTACATGTGGAGTACGTTAAGACATTCCTAAATCGATAGTCTAAATTATGTTTGTGGTTTTAACCAGAATCTAGAACCATTTAAATCCTTATCTGGTCCCATATTCTGGTTAGAACCCACATAAGTAATTTGAACTTTCAATTTAGGTGTGTCCGAATTTATCCCGCATGTCCGAAGTTACCCCATTGGACGGTACCCCTTTCATTTGAAGGGTCAAGCCTCAAATATGTAATGTTTCCTTTCTTCGAAATTTTGAAGCAGGGGCCTGTAGTTATGGTCCTTAAGTTTGACCACCGCCCACCTTCTGTCTTACGTGATATTTGCCGATTAAATTTTTTTCATGAATTTATTTAAGGGTAGTTCGAAAATAACGTAAGGCGATATAAAGCATGTTTAAGCAAGAAAAAATAAATTTCTACCAAAATAAATACATCCTTAAATCAAAAAGACCAATTTTTAGCAAAAATTTAATTTTTAACAAAATAATATAGAGATGATTTTTAAAATGAAATGATAAATATTCATCCAAAACATTGATATTTCGAGATTATAATTTAATTTTGAACTAAGTGTTTCAATTTTGAAACTAAAAAATTTAATTTTTACAAAAAATGTAGTAACTAATATTTGATATTTCTACAAAAACAGACTTTTATTTTAAATAAACAAAGTGCACATTGCACGGGTAAATTCTCATTGCGATAAAAATAAAATATTCTGTTTAGTTTGCTATATAATTTTTCACGATTAAAGCAAGAACCATGCATTCTATAAAAAAGAAGATGCACCTGAGTAAAAAGGCTTCCACTAGAGTTCGAATTAAATTGCCCCCAATCAAGACGTGCTGAAGTCGAAAAGTTCAACTTGAGCACGTCTCAGTTTTGATACGGAGCCAGACTTCAATTTACGTATTGGAGACAAGTTTCTATGTCCTGCAGACATCAATTAATCTCTTAAGTCGCATTTTTATGACTCCAACACGAGCGTTTTATGACTTCGAGTGTATAGCTGTCCTAACAAAAAGGGTCATTCTGACCCTTTGCTTTTACGTATTTCTGACGGCTTAGGAGATCCTTCTAGAACAGTGGTCGGCAAACTTTTTGCTTCATTTTCAGGTATGGTCAGGCTCCACCCGACTTAATTTTTTCTACTACTTTTCGGTTTATTCATGTACCTTAGTGTGAGTGAGCTTACTTCAGCAAGGGTCTTTTGTCCACAGGCATGTCAAAGTAACGAAATTTTAAAAATTTTAATTTTTTAATTGGCGATTTGAAAATAGCATTATCAGCATCTACGAATTTTTTCGATTCCAATGATATATTAGTTGCCTAGAAAAGTTAAAAATTTGAAGGAGTTTATAATCAAGAAACATCGGATTGATAGTCAATTTAATACTAAATACTTCTCAAATTTTCAACCTTTATAGACAAATTACATGTCTTTGGAATCGGAACAATACGTAGATGCCAAATATATTACTTTTAAGTCACTGATCGCAAAATTACGAATTTTTTAATTTCACATTTTTTCCCATTTTATAACAAAGGACCCCAGAGGAAAGGGATGATCTGGCCAAGCACGCAGGTACTGCCCTGAGAGTAGGTCACAGGGCAGCCAGGGCAGGCTACCCTGCCCAGGGCAAGAGCGTGCCGACCACTGTTCTAGAAATTTACAATTTTTATTCGTCTGAAGAAAATTTTTAAGGTTTATACTCGTTTAGACCCACAGATTCTGAATTTCTTAATCAAACATAACTAATTTAATCATTTAAAATTTGTATCCGTCAATTTTAATCTCATTTTTAAGCCAAAAAGGTTCGAACATCTCAGCCAAGACAAGGCTTGACTTGAGACAAGTAAACGCCATCTTAACTGTCGTGGCCATAAAAGTAAGATGAAGGCCTATGTCTCGACTAAGTTTTCAGACGCAGCCAGACATCGATGTCTTGGAGTCAAACTCAAGACATAACCAAGTCAAACTCAAGTCGAAGCATTTTTATTCGGACGCTTCCGCAAATTTTACATAAAAGCAATACCTTCTCATTAAGATGAGAATGTAAAAAATTGAATTGAACCAAGAAGGAAGAATTTCGAACCAAATAGTTAAACCTTCAACGAAAACCAATTCATTTAAAAAAATTGTTTTATATTTATATTTATTTTTAAATTATTATTATTTTATATTTATATTAAAATTAAAAATTTTCTAACCAAATAGTTTATTGTTTAAGCTAAAAAGACGATTTTTCTACGATACCCCTTTTCTTGTGAATTTTCGGGACGACTAGTCCATCCAATTTTCTGACTACCCCAATTCTGCGGAACGACAAGACACTGCCGGCATTTAAATTTACGATTTAAAAAATTAACTTTCCACCAAAAACGTGACTTTCCAACATGATAGTTCATTATTCAACTAATGAGACGATTTTTTAACTGAATTTAGGAATGTTTAAACAAAGACATGAATTTTCCAGAACTTAGTTTAGCTTTCGAACAAGGAGTTCGATTAAACTTCAAGAGACGATTTTTAAAATAAAAAATTTAATACTTGAAATTCCAGCCGAACAATATTTTTATTTTAAACAAAAAATGTTGAATTTAACCCAGAAGGAATAATTTATAACAAAGTGTGTGCATACGTTTTCAAAGAAAATGCGTCAATTTTTAAACAATGTGTTGAGTTTTCAACTAAAAAATTTAAGGTTAATAGTTAGGTTTACAGATAAAAAATTATTTTCAACATTAATTCAGTTCGAATCTAAATGTAAGAACGAGAAAGAGGTCAAGTCTGTGAAGCCTGTAGTAAATAAATAGGAAATTTGAAAATTTATAGACTGAAAAGTAATAGTTCAAATGAATATTTTAGCTAATTTCTGATGCACATTTTTCTATTTCACACTATACTCACTTTTAAATTCAGATTAGACAGAGTGTGTTGGACTATGTCACATTTCAGGCTCTAAAGAATTTAGACAATTTTAAGTTTGGAGAACTTAATAATAATAATTAAAGAATTTTGTTTTCTAAAAATCATTTAATTTAGGTTCCAACTTTATTTAATTACCTCTTTTTTCTATTATTATTTTCTAAATTTATAATTAATATATTTGATTTTAATACTAATATTACTAGGTACCATTTATATTATTAGGTAAATTACAATTAATACTGTTACCATTATCAATCCGGCAATTTACCATTTTCTTACATTAAATGCACCGCAAGGTGGAGAAACCGGGCTACTCGTAATTTCATATTTTATAATTAGGTTTCTCTTTTTCTAAAAAAAACCCGAAAGATGTTTCATTCTTCTCTGGAAAATAAGGGTCATTTTCTGTATTTTAGCCTAGGAAACTATACTTGCCATTTTTTTATATTTATGCTACCTATGATACAATATGTTGTCTAAAAAATGATCTCCATTTTTAACCAGGATAAGATATTTGGGAGGTTATTTGTTTTTTTCTGTAGAATGATTTTGATAAAAAGTACCGAATTTGTAGCGGAAAGTTGGACATAGTCAGAAATTGTATATACAATGATGGCTCGTCCCATTTTTAAATAATCCGAGCAAGATTAAAAATTCTATTCTCCAAGTCCAAGGAAGGAGAATTTCCTGAATTAATTTCTTTTCCTGTGTTCCTATACCTAAAAGTTATTAAGTTCTTGCTTAACTTACGTACGTATTTTTTAGTTTTCACTTATCACACTACACTTCTTAAAAACAGTTGGGATCCTTAATAAGAAGGTTCTTAATAAGAGCGCTTGCCCTAATACCGTGTTTGTTTTGAATGACACCAGATTGGTTTCAAGGCCTCTCAATAGTAATAAAAACTGTATTATTTTACAGTTATCGATCCCTGCAAACTTTTTTAGCAATAGCCATGAATTACACGTATGAAACAAACATTTACGCCCTATACGAACGAGAAAAATTAAAAATAGTCGAATCACTCTTATTGAGACACGCACTTACGTTTCGAAAGAGTGAGATTTTCGGTAGAGATTGGGGGTGCAAAACTTCTCGGAATTCCTTCCTCTACAGCCCTGTGAGGGTACTTAATGAGAAGCCGCACTTTACTTAAAAATAACAACGGAAACTTACAACTTACTATATTTTGCCTTTTAGTATTGCAGAATGGCGGTTATGGTCTCATTATTGAAGGTAAACACCTTATACCCAGCCATAAATTACACCATACGTTACATATATCTTAATTAAAGGTTTCAACTTCACGATATGCAATAAAGGTTAGAATTTATAAGGTTGATAAATTTAGGGCATAAATATTGATGAATTAATTCCTTTGTGTACTTTATTTTAAAAATCTTACACTTGGCCGCCATCTTAGAGTACTAGGTACCAAGGACTAGATTGCGCTGACAAACAGCTTTTTACTGTCCCTACTTTTTTGTATGCAATAAAGATCATTATTCAAAGTATCAACAAAAACACTAAAAAAAAAGCCAATTGGCGTTTAATCAGAGTCAAGGTTCATCAGCAAAGTGCAGGGGCTAAAAGAGAAAGTGAAGCCAATTTCGGATCATAAAACACTGGGTTAATAATGGGTGCTTATAAATAATAGACTATTTAGAAACACATTGGAAATTCCAACGGTTGCTGCAACTTCACTGGCACGATTGTTCTAGTATGGAAATTATTATTGAACGCAGATTGCATAAGAAGTTGTGGCTCTTTGCCCCGGTGGTAGGTGATATCTGAGCGTGTTGGAATATATCCACGAGACAGATATTGTCTTTTTGCAAGTCACTCGACCTACAGCTTTACTGGAGCAACTTCCAAGGAAGTCTGAGCAACTGACATATTTTAAACTTTCCCCCTATTCACTTATTTGCCCGGTTTAATTTTTTTCTCCTATTTGTGGGAAACTTCCCATTTTCCTCTTTTTTCGTTTGAATGCGAATTGATTTAATAGAACCCACTAAGAAAATACAACTATTTTTGGCAAGAAGTTCAATTTTTTTAGTTCAAAAGTCTAATATCACATTTTTAATACAGACTTCATACTTTCTGGTTATAAATTCTACTTTTTGTTAGATAAGTTAATTATTTACTTAAAAAATCAACTATTTTGTTAAAAAGTCCTATTTTTTGTCGAAAACACATCTGTTCTGTTAAACATTTGTATTTGTTCCTAGAAGATTTGTTTCTTGGAGCAGAAATGAAATCTATGTTTGTTATAAATAAACTTTATTATTAAAAATTGTACAATCTGCTGAAAAATTCATCTTCTTAGCTTGAAAATTCAATTCTTCGGTTAAAAAGACAACTATTTTTGGATAAATTTTAATATATTTTGTTCCAAAATTTCACTGTTTGTTTGAAAATTTATTATTATAAGTTCAAAAATCAACTGTTTTTTTCAGTTAGTTTAAATATAATAAAATATTTTGTTCTCGGTATTAAAAGTTGTTTCTATTGTTCTTATTATCTTATTGAGCCTCGAAACAAGCGACGTATATTTCCAATGATTTTTTTCTTGTTCTTTTTGTGAAACTCTGTTACACGAGTTGATTTTATTCAAACTTAAGCTTTTAAAGATTTCTTCTAAATTTAACTGCTTTGTTGAAAGTTTAATTGTTTCGTTGAAAATTAACTTTTTTGTTGAAAATTCAACTGTTTCGTTTGAAAATGCAACTATTTGGATGAAAATGATCTTTCTTCTTGAAAATGTCATCTTTTGCTGAATATTCGTATTTTCGGTTTAAATATTCAATCTTTTTAATCCAACGTTTTTTTTGGTAAAATATGTAAGTATTTTGGTTGAACCTAAAAAATTCTAGTTAAAAATTAACTTTTGAATTAAGAATTAATATTTTCGGGTTAAAGCTTCGAATTTTTGTGTACAAATTCGTCCTTTTGAATTGAAAATTAAAGTGTGTCATCGACAATTCGTCTTGCTGGCTTAAAAATTCCAATTCTTAGTTAAAAATAAAATTTTTTGTTAAATATTCATATTTTTTAGTCAGAAATTTCACTCTTTAGTTGAAAATCATCTCTTTTGTGGCAACTTTATATTCTAGAGATAAAAATCAAACTTTTGCATGGATAAACTTTTTTTCTGCATAAGTATTTAATTATTCAGGTTACAAAATAAACTATTTGGTTATAAATCAATTTTTTTTGTTTGAAACGAATATTTTTCAGTTAAAAATTTTAATGTTTTATAGAAAATTCGTTTTAATTGATGTTTTTCTTTAATTTGACAGTTTTGTTAAAAATTCTTATTTCCGGGTTGAAAATTCAATTATTTCGTTGAAAGTTCCACTTTTTTTAGAAAATTACTTTTTTTAGGTTATATATTAAATTATTCGGGTTTAAATTGAGTCGTTTTGGTTAAAAATTAATTTTTTTGTTAAAAATTTAATTTTCTGGGTTTAAATTTCAAAAGCTTTTTAGAAGATTTGTCTTTTTAGGTAATTAGTGCAACTTTTTTCATTAAGAATTAAATTGTTTTAATAAATAATCAGAAGTAAACTACTTGGACCAGACTTAAACTACTTTGTTAACGACGCATTTTTTAGATTGACAGTTCATCATTTTTTTAAAATTTGTCTTTGTAAATCAAAATTGGAATATTAAGTTAAAAAATTGTCTTTTTTAAAATAAAAAATGCTTCTTTTTTATTTAAAACGCAATCTCTTTCGATTCGAAATCCTAAGAATTTTAAGCGTAATAAATTGAATTACATAGCGAACCTACACTAATTTGATTTAAAAAATGTATTTCTGAATTCGCTTGAAAAATTACCCTATTTCCAATGTTTTGAGAGCATTTTGTTCTGTGGAATCTGAAAAAAGACAAATTTATTCCAAACTCTGTCAATATTTCCGTGTTACATTTTATGGCACTTGTTTATATAAGAATATTTTACATGGCATTATGGAGTCCTGTTGCTAATGGCAGCTGAGAACGTACGAGTGCACTGATGGTGAAGGATCATTTGTCACTCAGCAGACACCAGTAGTGATCGGTGTGAGGTTCTCTGATCCCTTCCGGTTCCGGTTGCATTTGCGATTGCGCAGTCCGCGTGCCAGTGACGACTGAGTAACCACCCGCGGATCAGAGCGTTGCGCTGAATAAATAGACAGACAGATAGATAGGCTAGTAGATAGGTGCATACTCACGGCAGGGACATGTCGCAATTTTTTATCGACCGAGAAAATGTTCCAGCTGTTCGAATCGAGACGTATGTACACATCAAGCTTTACGATTGCCCTCATACATTAATGTAAGTGCTCCGCGGCCAGTCGCAAATAAATGACCGGCGGAACAGCATAGAAAGAAGGAACAGAAGAAAGGCGCATGCGTACTTGTGTTTCTGTGCGTCAAAGAGAAAAGAGGCTGTCATCCGATTTCAGGGTGGCTGATGTGCACTCCTTTCCATGAAGTCTTTCTTCTTTAGAACATAAAGAACTGTACAAAAATTATATTTAAATATTTTCTAAGCTTTTTGTTCAGGATTATCAAAACTAGCAGTTTTTTAATATTTTTAAAAAAGGGTTTGCATATATAGTGAGTAAAATTTAGAGGTTAGTAAATTATTTTAGCAAAAGATTTTGGGACAAAAAATGTTCTAAATTTCTTGCAATTATGCAAGATTTCGAAATTAATATTTCAAAAATACCAAATAATAAAATAAAAGTATTTAGATCAAAATTTATGGGTTTATCTAAGGATTTCTAAACCCTCGCGTACATGAGTATACTGACGAACGATAATAGGTGACTGGGTCAGAGTGACTCAGTGTAAGCGCTTAGAAATTTGTCCTAATTGATCAATTTTATTATTTTTTAAATATCCATGAAAAAACTATAATCCATAATTTAATTTAATTTTATTAACAGTGTTTTTTTAAAGTGCCACTTTTTTAAAGAAGATACAAATATTTTAATATAGTGAGTTGGAAAGGTGAACAAAATTATGAATCTCAATGTATACTTGTCGCAAATGACGTTTCCTGATGTGCTTACAGCACTGTGTTTCATAGACCCATTTTAGTAGTGACATTAGCTATATAGTTGCAATATGCCTTCAGCCGAAAAAATGGGTTTCAGTGACCCAGTAATGAACATAAGGATTAAATAATGAGATTACACAAACTTGATTGAAGAACAGATTTAAAGGAGGGATTTCTTGAAAGAATAAATGATTAAATTACCCATAATTGAGGTTCCGTATGTAATTAAGAGATAGCCCTCGAAAACGCAAAGAATGATTGCACGAGCGTCTTGTGATATAAAAATATTAAAATTAAAAAAATTAAACCAAAACAAGGAGCTTTTAGAGAATGACAAGACGAAAATTTTTGATGTTTGCAGTATTTTTTCTGCTCAATAGCTTTGATAATAAAATTAAAAAGGAAAAAATGACACTGAATTCAATTAAAAAAAAATTACATCGCGTAATTCATTAAAATATTGCCTTTTTATCATAAGTTTGATTAGTTGCTTTACATTTTATATGTTTTGTTGAAAATTCAATAATTAGGTTGAAAATGTATACTTTTTCGTTAAAAAACCAACTTCTTTATTGAAATATCGTCTTTTAAACTTTCAACAATTTTATTTATTGACTGAAAATTTGTTGTTCCGGTTAAAAACTCAACTGTTTTGCAGAAAATAAGTTTTTTTTGGATTGTAGATTCAATAATTTGGTAGAGAATTGAAATATTTCGTGGGTAGTTGAACTACCCTATTAAAAATGTATCTCTTTTCTTGGGAGGTTAAATATTTTAATTGCAAATTTATTTTCTTGGTTGAAAATTGAACTATTTCGTTGAAAGTTATCTTCGTTTTTGTTGAAAAATGTATTTTTGAACTGAAAGTTTAATTATTCCATTATTGGTTAAAAAATCGTCTATTGGGTTTGACTTTTTCACTTAAAATGCAAGTTTGTTGTTGTTGATGTATCAACTATTACATTTTTTATTCAAAATTATATTTTGTTTGAAAAAAACCTTGGTTGAAATTTGAACTAATTTCTTGAAATTCAATTCTTCGGTTGAAAAATATACATTTTTGTTAAAAATTTCGTTTTGCTAGATTGAAAATTAAATTTTTTGTTGATAATGCATCTTTTTGTTTAAAAATGAAACTATTCGCTTGGAAATTTAATTGATTTGTTAATTCATAAGTAACAGCAATATTTTACAAAAAACCCCTCCCATAAAATTAATTTTAAACGAAAAAGTTACATTTTCATGCAAATAGATCAATCCTTAATCAAAATGATGGACTTGTATCAGTGAATTTTCGAAAATAATTATAATCTTGAATTGGAAAAGGGGCTTTCCCTCATGGAATTATAGTTTATACTTTGAGACTAGGAATTTTCTGAAAGTTTTAAAATTTTGAGTTTGCACAGAAAATAAATAAAAAAAAGTATAATAAAAAAGATTATGCCCAGAATAACAACTATGTTGATTTAAAACAGGGAATTACCGAAAAAATTATGATATATAAAGAATAAAGAATATACAAAAAAATATGAAAGAATTACAAGAAGAAGGAAATTTAAATAAAACCCTATTAAAGTTTTGAATTGGCACAATTTAAAACTTCTCTTTTAAACAGTTGCAAATAGCAAATAGAATAAAATAAGTAGAAAATTCTACAATTATAGTTAAAAGAAGAGGTGTCATGGTATCTGTGTTTTAGCTAAAGTCTTTGATTAGTTGATTTATTGGATTTCAGGCAGGATTTACTGAATGGTCATTTATCCAATTTATAAAGAGTTTAGACTGATTCAAATGTGACAAAATTTGATTAATTCGTTAAATGTTAGTCGATCCTCATGTTAATACCATAGTATTGTGACCCTTTCAGAGACGTGCTTTTCTAATCTTGATTGAAGCATGCAGCTTATTGTATTCTTGGGCAAAAAATTTTGCAGCTCTTGCTTCCATGATGCACGATATGTTCTTATGCTTCATTAATAATTTGATACAGTTGGTGCCTGAAGAGCTGAAAATAGTTTCATTCAGCAAGCCATTAGTAATCTCGTCGTTTTCACTACCACGCAGAGAGTTTTGCCCATTACAAGAGGAAGAAGAAAATTATTTGAATCCTCTAAAGTATTGATTTCCATTTCGAATTCCGTTGTGAACTTCATTTCAGTCAGAATAGCGTAAATTACAGATGAGGAAATCAAAAAGCAAAAATTTCAAAAATGAAAATGATTTGTTCTGCCAACCATTGCAGCATAAAGGGAACTGCGAATTTTGAACAGTGCTGCTAATATGTATAAAGGGGACCACACCTCACTTTAAAATTAAATAACGTATCCTACGATGAAGGGAGTCAGCATCATCACGAAAATTTATAATGTCATGTGAAAGCACTGGCTGGAATATTGTACAGATACTGATTTATATTTAGAAATGGGTACAAAAGGACGGTAGCAAAATTCATTTAAAACCATGCTGTATTCTATGAATGTTTTCCCCTCGATAATATACTCTCCAAAATTAGTATAAAGCTAAATTATGTTATGAAAAATTTGGTACGGAAGAGTGCTCTTATTGCTCAGGTCCATTCTCCAGTCACCTTATCCTTTAATTTTGGATTCAACTTCTAAAACTGAGCAATTCATTAAACCTTTCGCTCCAGTAACTCTTATACGATATCCCAAATGATTTCTTCTTACACGAATTACAGGAAGCTCATCGAAATTTCAATTTATATCCCTTCAAATCTATAAATTTGCTATAAAAAAATGAGTTGCTGCTGAACATTGCCTCTTTGTGTAGATTTTTGTAAATGGATTAAATTAGAGCAGCGCCACTATATATCGAAGATCTTCCGTAAGGGAATTCGTTCTTGAGTCTTTTTCGTTAATTAGTTCGACGACACTAAGATGTAGGAAATTAATTACCTACAAGTTGTTCAGAAACTTCACATAGCTAGATCGATTTTCCTCAGAAAAGAATCACCTAATACTTCGGACTACCTTTGTTTCGCGGTAGATGTTGTAAAAAACTTTCACGTCATTCGATTGGGAAGAATACAGTTTGTTGGTCTACGACTGCATCGTCAAAAATAGTTTGCAGATCTAAGTCCCGGGATGTTTCCTGCATTTGAAAAATCTTGGGCCGTTGTACTTTTCAGTTAACTTAAATTGATAATCTTAGTAGAAACAATGCCTGCAATTTTACTGAAAATTGCATTTGCTATTATAGCTTTCGCACTACTCACACTTTTATATCGGATTAGTACAACTTGAAACCCTTTGCAATCTTGTTTAATATAGTCAAGAAATTTATCGACATATTTTGATGAGGAAAGAAACATTGCACGTATGTCAGAAACATGAGAAGAGCAGTTGTGTTAATGCATTTGACATAAATATATATTTTGCAAAGTTTTACGTCGTTCATAGAATCTATGAATGATTTTAAAAAACTTCAGAATTACCTGTGAAATCATAAAAATATCTGCAGTACAAAAGTTTGTGAAGCAAATGTACACTAGCGGTTTATGCAAAACATAATTTAATTTCAGATTGCTTCCGGCATTTTAACACATATTTTTATTCTGTCTGAAAAGACATACTTTCGCTCTAATTTTTAAAGTAACTAACGATGCGATTATGTGGATAATAGTGAATCCTTGAAAAGCATATTTCACATAATCTACAAGTCCTGAAAGTCGACGTATTTTCTTATAAAGGGCTATAAAACGTAGATACCTATACGATAGTTATAAACATGCTAACTTCAGTAGAAATAGTGCCTGCAATATTAATCAAAATTGAATTTAATTATAAAGCTTTCTTTCAAGCTCAAAGATCAACCGACCATAAAGATAGGTTGGGCAAGACCATACGCATCCCGAGTTCTGCGTGACATTGACTCAATATAATCTGGCCTGAATTTCAAAGCCAAGGTTGGACAGTTCATCCGCTTGCTGCAGATCCGTTATCACACACTTAACAAGTCAAGACTGCTGACCATCAGTCGAAATATTTTTGACATAATACGAGTACAGGTACCAGCAGTTCTTCTCTGCCCCATGAGGACATTTCCAAGATCTTCCAGTTACTTTCGTCCATCCGCCCAAACCTGAAGAGGTCACATCACTTTGGAGAGAAGTTTACGAATATCAGCATCAATTAAACCCGAAAAATTACAGCCCAATCACTTATCTAAACACACTGTAGAAGATCTTTATAGCTATTCTAAATGATAGAATAGCTTGGACAATCGGACCACTCTGGCAAGATATGTGTGAACAAGTTGGAACAAAGAAAGGCGTAGCAGGAAGTCTTGAGAACCTGTTCATGGATAGATATGTCTGCAAAGATGCAGCATTTTACCAGCGGGACATATCGATGGCCTACCCTGATTACCTGAAAGCTTTCGATTCAACCTTTCATAAACTTATCATCTGTCCGCCTGAAAGCTTTATCCGCACATCGTAAGGTACATAGAGAGTCTACGAAAAATTGGGAATCAAAAGCATGAGGTCACTCATGTATTTCACATGGATGATATTAAGAATTATGCTAAAAATAAAGACCAACTACATCTAGCTCTAGTGATTTTCAAAAAATACAGTCAGGAGATGGTAATAAATCTGGCTTAAAAAAATGCGAAAAGGTAAATTTGGAGCGAAGAGAACTTAAGGCATCCCCGAAGAAGCTCAGCTCGCCGAGAGAAGCGCCAAACAACACCTTGGAGCCTTGACGCCGTCGCGGTAGTACTCTATTCATTTTTAGTAGTTTTATGAACGGTGGATGAGCTCAGATCCCTTGATATCGGGTCACGAAAGGTTACGCTCATGAACAAAAACATGTATTTTAGGTCTTCTGTTTCGCAACTTTACATCTCACGCCGGCAAGATAGTCGCGGAATATAGCTTCCCGGCAAAAGGATGCACGGCATCTTTTACATAAATGTGGAGGTAAAGTTAATATCGTATGAGATAACGTTTGCTTGCCTTAAATCACCCAAACTGAAGTCGGGTACGGAGGGTTTCATTTTAGCATGTCAAAAATGATGCATTTTTATCATTTTTGCTTGAGCATACGATCGCCACACTTTGAGCCAAGACATTCCCGATAATAGCTGCAGACCATGCCATGCGCATCCCAAGCGTCTGGGACAAATACTACTTAAGTGATTCTGTTGCGCACTTAGAGCCTCAAATAGTTTTCCTTGACTTCGGGAAACTAACCATGTTCGTTATTGAATTTTCGGAACCAGCTGAAAAAAAACGTCATAGCCAAAGGGGATGGAAAAGAAAGAGAGATGCAAAGAACTTATAAGAGAGTTAAAATGGTTATATCCTGAATATTCTGTTAAGGTATTGTCTTAACCATCGGCGCTCTGGGAAGTATCAAGCTTTCACTGATCCATAGTAAAAAAGCATCCAAGCGTGTCGAAAAAATACTGAGACACTGGCAGGGGAAATTCAGCAAGCGGTAGTTGTTAGGTCGCTCTGTGTTCTCAGGGTGCACGAAACTTTTTCCAAATCATCGTATTAAGTGCGCCAAAGACTGTCACTCGTGGTCGTGAGGTGTGGTGTCGGCTGATATTTTACTGCGATCTCGTTGGAAGCCTTTGCAGTGTTGATACAAACAATTTTACAAAGCAAACTCAAGAAACTCAAAACTCAAAAAATATTCCTTCGTTTAAGATATTGGTGGCCCTAAAAAGGACCGATTGGTTCAAGTTTATTAATTAAAGTTTTGAACGTGAAACTTCGGCAGAGCTGCAGGTCTCACTCTACCTTCATCAAAGATGAAACTCCTTGAATGGGTCTAACTCCGTCTTCTTCGAACGTGAAGCTCCTTGGATGGGTCTCATTCAGTGCAACTCCTTAAGTGGGTCTCACTCCCTCCGTTGCTTCTTCCTCCTTGGTTCGGTTCTTGACATGCAGAGCTCCGAGGCTGAAGCAAAAGGTTATGCTCGAATTTTTCTGCTGGTTTATACAAAGGTTCGCTATATTCTACAGCTGAGGTAGAAAGAGGGTTAGAGATTTGTGCTCCTTGGTATCTATCAAATAAACATCTAACAGATTGAGTTGCTTTCCGGGAGTCTAAGCTGACGTAGCGCAAGAGATTTATGCGTGGAATAACCTTTTTATCGTTTTACCTGAAAATTCGGGATGATAAGTGTCTAAATACGAAAGTGTAGAAGTACTTGGAGGTCATGATTCGTCTAAACTCTCGATTCGGACAGGTGAAGTGGCATTTAAATTTTCCGCAGACGTGGAAAACACGTTGTCGCCTGCTTTATTTCAAGGGTTAATTGTAAAGAGATAGTCTGCGAGATCTCCGAAGATCTCGATTCCCAAGTCATCGAGTGCAGAGGGGAAAGGGGGATTACTATTGAGACACTTCGAGAAGGAAAGTTCGTCATCGATTCAGCTGATGTTCGAATTTTCTTGATTGGTGGTTTCGGAACGGGAGTCACGAAGGGGGCTACGGTTTGTGCGATACGCGCGTGGAATAAGTACAATTTCACCGGGAGGGGCGTTTAACTGAGCCTGAATTGCTCTTTTTCGCTTTAATGCGATGTGCTTTTGCAAGTTTGGTCGAAGTTCCACGGATTGCCCAGTTGAAAATGAGGCTGCAGCAGGGACCCAGAATCGCGAGACAATACGCGAAAATCAGAGAGGTGATTGCCGTAGGACGAGGCACTGAAGAGGGGAGGTTTTGTTTGTGGACCATAATCGTGGAACGAAGGTTCAGCACACGGCACAGAACTTATGACGGATGTGTTCATGCAATACACGCGGGTTGTACGAGGGTAGTTCAATAAGTCCTTAGAATGACCAACAGATGGCGCGCGAAT
>NC_046658.1:77869632-77893767 GCF_010883055.1 Belonocnema kinseyi | reverse complement strand
TCTGTAAGTGCTTATTTTGAGGAACTTCCGAAAACGCACTTTTCTGAAGGATTAAAAAAACTTGAAAAGCGATTGACCAAATGTATAGAGCTCCAAGGAGATAATGTTGAAAAACAAAAAAAAATTTACCCAAAAAAAATTGTTTTTATACTTCATTCTAAGGACTTATTGAACTACCCTCGTACCAACAAGAAGTAGGTAAGCGAATGACGTAGGTTTTGAAGGTAAAACATTATTTGGTACAGATTTCACTTCCGCACTTGCACTTTACAGATTACTGACCCGTAATCTGATGATTGTGCGCTCTCTTCACACCCCTTGACTTCCGGAAGTTCCACCACCTTTTCTGGAGGAAATGGGGTGGGGTTTGTTGTCTCGTGTTCCTTAGCGGTCCTACGTTTCTGCGCCATCCTTCGGCGTAGGTTAGGGCAGCACTGTTTGGGTGTGTCAGCGACTCATAAAAGCTTGGCCGGAACACAACATGAAACTAAAGAATAAAAAAACCAAGTAAAAAGAAGGAAGAAGAAAAAAAAGGCACAATGATAGTAGAGAAACTCTTGGCAAATGCTCGAATTACTCTTGGAGCTCTGGGACGAGACGCTAGGCGATTTTAAAATTGATTCAAGGGCTCCGTAAATAATCTAGACAATGCAGATTCATTATATTGATGTTGGACTAGCTGATCACTCTCTGGGAAGAGGGACACGTCGAGATCCCAAAATATGCGTCACCGTTTGGTAATCGCCAAAAGAATAAAGTTCTACATGTCTGAACAATGAGTCATTCCTAATGTTGTTCAATTAAAAATTCCAAGCACTCAAGAGCTGTTTCGTCTGCGATAGAGGTCTCAAATCATCCCAAATAATTCAATTTTTCAATTTTTTTTCAATTAAAAAAAATTGAAAAATTGAATTATTTGGGATGATTTGGTCGTTTTAAAGAAGGGGGGTTTTAGAAGCGCGCATTGGTTAGTTTGAAAAGAGTAGGGCTTGAAATGCAAATTTCCACAACTCACAGGGAAGTGGGGTATCAGATGTTGTGATTCGCGATTGACGTGGAGACCGCGGATTTTCCAAGTCGTTGTCTTGTCTCGCCGAAGTCTGCCAGCCTGTTTATAAATTCATTATTATAGATATTATAGATTAGCACCCACTACCAGAAAATTGGGTGATTTAAATAAAACTATTTAGGTTCAGAGGATTGCAAGTAAAGATATTAGGTTTAGAATGTTTTGCCTAACAAAGCAGTACTTTTTCCACTTAGAAAAGTTGAAAGCTATCGTAATGTGACAATATCTAAGTGAAAACGAATGGTTATGGTTAGGTATTATGAGAATTTTTCAAAGATAACATAAATGTTTTGTAGGCTAAACTATCGACCACCATAACGTATTGTTATCGAGATATTGTTCATATTAGCTCTATTCTAAGTTGAGTGTTTTAGAAAAGTATTTTGATAAGCTTAATGATATCAGAAAGCTTATTTAAATAGTTTTCTGATGCTTGACCATGAAGCTTCACATAATTTATAGTAAATTGTAGCTTTTTTATACTGGCTTCTGGGTCTGACAGGAAAAAGTATTTATGAAATTAAAAATATATATTAAAGTAAAGTCTGCTTTGTCCTATTTGCTTATTAAAATATCATTCGAAATCATTAAACTTAAGTTTAATTTGCTTGCATTTGCGAGAAAAATTTTTATTTGAAAAATTGTTTCACACAAAAATGTTGATGCTATCGTGTCTATTATTTCGATCAATATACCTTATGGTGGTCAATAGTCTATAAAGCATATGAAACAAAAAAGTAACAAAAATACATTCGATATTACATACGGGAGAAGGTAATCAGGAACAGGGTAAGAATATAATTAGCATAGAGAACCATCTGAGCAAAGGTGCCTTTATAATACTTGGGTTCGATTTATCCGATTTCAATCTCATCCCATATCATGAGTTAGAACATGATATCGCTTTAAGATCTTGCATACAAATTTCAGACAGAATTGCTAAAATAGGCAAACCCTTATGGGTGCCAAATGTATGCTCATAGTATGTTTTTTTCAATTTAAAAGATGTGGATTCTATTGAAAAGGCAATACCTTCCTTAAATTCATCTGATAGAATTTGTGTTGTTACTTATTTGTTCTACATTATAATTATACAGGGTGTTTAAAAAGTCCCGGCACGGTTGGGTATTTCCTCAGGTAAAACATTTTTCAAAAAAGTAAAGGTCATTCTTAAAGTAAATTTCAACGAGGAATTCAATGGTGACCTTAATTTTGATCTTTAAGTTGACCTTCATGGCTTTTTGAAGGTCAAATTAATTTTTTTAAACAGAAACCCCCTTTTTTGCATCTGCAATAGATATAGCGGAAAATTCTACCTTCAAGTACGTACCTAAGTTATGGATCAATTGCAACGTTCAAGGTCAGTTAGAGGTTATTTGAAATTAACAAAGTTTTCCAAGAGGTCAGTGTAATTCCTAAAGTAAATTTCAATGAGGAATTCAATGCTGACCTTCATTTTGACCTTGAAGTTGACCTTAATGGCTTTTTGAAGGTCAACTTTGTTTTTTCAATGAAAACCCTCTTTTTTATATCTGAAATCGATAGAGCGGAAAATTATACGTTCAGGGACGTACCCAAGTCACAGGTTAATCGTAACGTTCAAAGTCAGTTAGAAGTTATTTGAAATTAACAAAGTTTTTCAAGAGGCCAGTGCAATTCCTGAAGTAAATTTCAACGAGAACCCAGGAACAACGACGTGGACGTAGTAAATTTTGTTCCTTTTGGGGTGCTTGATTAGTGTGAGTTCTCTTGCCTCTCACGTTTCGGGGTGCTTGATTAGCGTGATGCCCCTTGCCTCTTACGTTTCGGGGTGCTTGATTAGCGTGAGTCCCCTTGCCTCTCACGCTTCAGTGAAGATGTTCGAACTGAAAACCTTTAGCTTCTTGACAAATAGTCGAGAGGTGTCATATCAGGAGATTTAGCAGGCCACTCGATTTCACCCCTTCTTCGAATCCACCTTTGAGGGAACTGAGTATCCAAATATGCTCGAATCTCCCTACCGTTATGAGCCACTGCTCCGTCCTGCTGAAACCAAATAATTTGAAAATTATCCTTTGTAATTTCCCTTATTCTTTGTAAAATTTAGTTTCTGAGAAGCTCTTCATATGCACTGGCATCGAGATTACCATCGATGAAGAAAGGGCCTATCAGGTACGTACTCAAGTCATAGGTCAATTGTAACGTTAGCATACATTTAAGACTGAGAACCGTACGCTTACATAGCTACACGTGTGGTTGAATTCCATTCGGCTAGGTTAGGTAAGGTCAGGTTTTGTTAGGTTAGGATAGGTTAAACCTCTATGTAGGTTAAGCCGAAGCTGAATGAAACGGTACCGCAAACACAACGGGACAACACAATGAGTTTACTTGTGTTACGTGAAGTTAAGTTAGGTTAGGTTAGGTTAGGTTAGGTCAGGTTTTTTTAGGTTAGGATAGGTTTGACCTCTTTGCAGGTTAAGCCCAAGCTGATTCAAACGATACCGCAAACACAACGGGACAACACATTCAGTTTAATTGTGTTTCGTGAAGTTAGGTTAGGTTAGGCTAGGTTAGATTTATTTCTAGGTTAGGCTCGCGTTGACCCATTCGATGTAGCACACATTTGCTACTGGGAAAATATGCTTCCAGAGCTTTACGTGTAGTTCTATAAATTTATGTTAATTCAGTTTAGGTGAGGTAAGGTTCTGTTGAGTAAAGTTATGTTAAATAAGTTGATATCAGGTAAGGGTTGATCCTTCACAGTTGTCGACATGTTTTTGAAGTGAAAATTTGCATCACCGGCATTATTTTGAAATTTATTTGCCTCAGTGCATGATTTTTCGTCATTTTTTGAGGTTATGGCTCAACCATGACGTGATGGGTGATTTTTGATACCGAATTTGAATTTAGCGCCCCAAAATCCATAGGAATACGTGTGTCTTCTTACCAGATCCGCACACTTTTTTTTGTGGGGCTGTGTCATGATACCTATCGGTGTTAGTATTGCCTGCAATACATTTACATTATATTATATTTTACAATTCCATATTGAATGCCAAGATAATATACAATGCCACTGCACAGATCCGCAAAAGGTAGTCTCACGATCCATTTCCGCTTCCGCTCTTCTTGGCTATATATAACATGTGACAATCAGTGGTGGGAGTTGGAGAAATCGCGATAGACGATCAATTTGGCCCTCAGTGAAATAATTTTGCGATTAATCAGGTTGGATGTACAGGTTGCAGTATACTTTTCAACTAACATTAGTTAATTTTTCTAGTTGTATGTTTCTTAAAAATAAGAAAAAAAAATCCTTAAAACATATCAGGAAACTAAGTGAACGTAATCTAAGTTTCTTCCACTGACCCTTTCCCCACCCTCTGTTATACTAAACTTACTAAAGGAGTTAAGGATGCATTCAAAAATCTAATTTTTATTTGTGAAGCTCATGTGTTTCGAATTTGATGCATACAATGGTTCATTAGAAAGCAGACTTCATTTGGATGATACATGAATTTTAGAACATAAAATATGCACAAGGTTCTTTTCAAAGTCCATCTTTGTTTAAATACTGCTTAAATGATGTTTGGAAATAATAAATTTGTAGCAATGTATCATGTTTGGATGAATACTTTTCGAGTTTCGAAAATTTGATGATGGAAGTATATTGGATAAAAATCAACCAAGAAAAAAAAGAGATTTAATTTTTAATTACATTCAGAAGTAAACATTTTTATTAGGGCACAAAGAAAATCGGAGTGTCTACCTGGATAGAAAATGGGGAAATAACCAAAAATTTTATTCAGTAAGCGAGATTTTGTGAATAGAGAATTTAGCAAAATCATCACAATTCTGACTTGGATTAGTGTATTTCCTAAACGAATTGTAATTCTAAGTTGGGACATAGGATTTCCATAAAGAAATATATAATTTCTACTTTGAGACTACTTGACTATTTTGACTTTGGAGCATGCAAATTCCACAAAGAATTAAATTCAGGATTTAAGACTAGAAACTTTTGAAAAGAATTATAATTCTAAAATAGAAATTGAGAACAGAGCTTTTTGTAAAGAATTAAAGTTCACACTTTGGTATTGAAAATTCAAGTAAAGAATTATGATTTAGACTTTCAAACAAGGAATTTGATTAAAGAATTAATTTATAGTTTATATATTTTTATAATAGGTTCTTGCTATCTAGAGAGAAGAGAATATGTGAATTATTCAGGAAGGGGGATGCAAAATTGGAGCATTGGTTGGAGGAATGTGAAGAGATGGAAAGGAGGGGGATAAGCATGGAGGTATTGTTGCATGAAAGGGGTGAGAAAAGGGCAGTAGGATGGGGGAAGGGGGTGTTGGGTAAGATAGAGAAGAAGAGAAGGAAGGAGGAAGAGGAATGGAGAAGGGCAGATTTTAAATAGGAGAGGAATTAGATGTAAGAGAAATATAAATATTGTAAATAGTAGTTAAGTATTAGGTGTTAGCCGCAGAGACAGAGGCTGGTAATGCGAGGCATAGCGACAAAAGAGCGAAATGCGTGCGAGGCGTAGCGGGGTGCAGCGAGGAAGGTTAGGCTATAAGAGCGAGGGGATTAGTTATAAGGTGTGGATGGATAGTACTTTGTAAGACGTAGTTGTAAGAAACTTCTGTAAAAAATGGAAGTGTAAGCGAGTCAATTTTTTAAGGCCAGCAGGCCGAAAAATAAACGTTAATCTATCTAGTTTATATATTCATTTTTCATCTAACTACTCCTTTTATTGTATGATGGTCTTCAAATTAGTGCTTGAATGGATAAGGATGTCAATTTCAAAATTTTTTGTTTCATCATATTAGTCAAAGGATTTAAATAATAATCTTTTTGTTTTCACTTTACCTGCACCACTTAAAGAACAATCAATAGGAACTGATATAATATGTGTAATTTACATAGCAGAACAGACTTTTCAATATGTGCCTCGTCAGTGTTTCATTTTAGAAAATTATGTACATAGTAGATTAAACCCTCTTATCAAAATTAAAAACCATCTTTTTCAAAATCAATATGACATTCTAATCTATTTGCATTAAGAAACTAAGAGTTACTATATATGCGGACAACAGTGGTCCAACCTAAGTTAAATAAACGAAAAAGTAGCCAGAAAAATTAGAAATTCACGTAATGTTACTAGTTTTCTAGTTAATTCAACGAGCTTTGATGATGTAATAAGTATGATAGTTACTACTGGCATTTGCTCTTGAGGGTGTAGTCTTATACCAGCTTAATTTTCATTACTCTTTTTAAAATATTTTTTCATAAAAAATGATATTACCTCACTAGCAAATACAATTAAAGATATGGAAAATCCTACACCTAAGGTCAAAAGAAGAGGTATCATGATATTTGTAGCGTGGTTAAGTTCTTGAATTATCTGATTCATTGAATTTGATGAAGGATTTACTGAATGATTGTTCATCCACTTTCCAAAGATTCCAGACTGAATTAAATGTGACAAAATTTTATCAATCCGTCGAATATAGGGCGATCCTGGTTCTAAAACCATGACATGTAAACCCTTTCGGAGACATGCTTTTCCAATCCTAATTGAAGCATGCAGTTTATCGTATTCTTGGGCATAAAATGTTGCAGCCATTTCTTTCATGATGCACGAGATGTTCTTATTCTTTATTAATAACTCGATGCAGATCCTGTCTGTAAAGCCGATAATAGTTCTATTCAATAAAATGTCAGTAACCTCGTCGTTTTCACTGGTTTGCATAACATTGAAGAGATTGTTGTTCATCACCAGTGGAAGCTGAGAATTATTCATATCTTCCAGGGTATTGATTTCCATTTCAAATTCCGTTGTGAACTTAATGCCAGTCAGAACTGCGTAAATTACTGACGAGGAAATGAAAAATGCAAAAAGCTCAAAAACGAAGATGATTTGTTCTGCCAATTTCTGTGGCATAGTGGGAATTGTGAATCCGAGCGCTGCTTCTAATATGTACAAAGGGGACCACACACTACTTTCAGACTGTATAATGTATCCTAAGATGAAGGGTATCAGCATCGTCATAAACACTGACACAGCCAGGTAAAAGCACTGGCTCGAATATTCTATAGATATTGCTTTATATTTGAGAATTGGTGCAACAGGGTGGTAACAAAATTCACCAATTGTCATGCTGTAGTCCATAAATTTTTTTCCATTGAAAATGTACTCACCAAAATTAGTGTACCACTGCATTTTGTTATGAGTAATTTGGTACGGAAGAGAACTGCTGTTGCTCTGATCCGATCTCCAGTCACCCCATCCTTCAATTCTCGATTCAACTTCTAAAATTGAGCAATTCATCGCATGAGACAGAGCTTGCACCACCATTCTTCCCGCTCCAAAAACTTCAATAGGATATCCAGAACGATTTCTTCTTACCAAAATTACAGGAGGCTCATCGAAAGAACCTGTTGTCAATTCATATCCGTGTAAATCTCCCAGTTTGTCACGCAAAAAATAAGTATTATCTGAACATTTCTTCTTCATGTATATTCTAGTGAATGGATTAAATTGATGAACCGTCGCTATATGTCGATGCACAATCCTGAACCAATTCTTTTTTGGAACTTTTTTGCCAGTAAGTTCAATAACATTAACATCTAGAAAACGAATTAACCACAAGCTCTGCAGAAAATGTACGTAGGTAGATCGTTTTTTATCTGATAAAAATATTACCAAGCACTTTGGTCGTCCTCCCTTTCCTGTGAGTTTAGTCAAAGTTTTTTTCATTTTATTTGTATGAAAATAATACTGTTTGGTGTTCAAAGTCTGTATCGTGATAAATAGTGTTGTCGTTCTAATTTCGGTGATGTTTCCTGCATTAACCAAAACATGGAGCTCCGTACTATTAAGTTTGTTCAAATTGATAATCTTAGTAGGTACACTACCTACAATTTTACTGACTATTTCATTTACTATCAAGGCTTTTTCGCCCTTATGATTTTCATGTTGTACTATTACAACTTGAAACACTTTGCAATCTTGTTTAACATAGGCAAGAAGTCTATCCATACACTTTGTTGAGTTGAAGAAACCCTGCACATACGTTAGAAGAATTAGGTGAACAATAATGTTAATGAATTTGATATTAGTAAACATTTTGCCACTTTTTTCCTTAGTTTATGTAATCTATGAATTATTCTGAAAAACTTTACAATTTTATGTGCACTGGTAAAAATATCTGTTGTAGATTTAACACAAAAGTCTGTGAAGAAAAAATCACTAGCAGTGCATGTGAAATACGTCATTCTTTGAAGGTAGCTGCTGCTTCAGTAGCATTTGATTTAAAAAGTTGAAAGTAAATGTTTCTGGGTATCTTAAAATATATCTTGGCTGGTTTATTTTTTTCAATCAACGTGAAATCACAATTGCATTATTACAAGTGCAGAGAAAAGTATTATCGACTTTTGTTGACCTGATTTAGCAATGGTATATTACTTGCAACATTTTACGCATTTTAACACATCTTTCTGTGCTCTTTAAAGAAACATACTTTACCTTTTATTTTCGAAGTAACTATTCACCGCAAATATGTATAAAAAGCTTTTTACTTTTGTTATAAATTGGGCAACGATTTTATTTTTAAACTAAGCGAAGGTCATCAGAAATAATGACGCACGATCCTCTGTAGCTAAAAGTTTTTTTTTACAATTATCGGAATAACAAAACTATGCTTCACTATTCTAAATCAGATACTGCACTTTAGATGCAAAGATCTCACTATGCGATTCAAAACTATGTCAAAGCCTTGCACTGCAGAAAAATAATTGTTCCTTTCATCGTTTTTATGCTCATGACCCTAGTTTAAGCCAAGGCTTTTAAATAATATTTATTGATATCATGCTCAATTGCGGATTTTCTAGTTCATTAAAATAATACTATTTAGCTTCAGTGGATTGTAAGTAAACATGCTTGGACTAGAAACTTTCCTTTATCCAAGCAGTACTTTTACCACTTACAAAAGTGCGCAGCTATCATAATGTGATATCTTCTTCTGTATGGGGTAGTTATCAAAGTCAAAACGAACGGTTATGATCAGACATAATAAAAATTTTCCGATGATATGATGAGTGCTTTTTAGGCTAATCTATCAACAACCATAATATATTATTATCGCGATACTTTTCATAATAAATTTATTTCCAGTTTGGTGGATTAGAAATGTATTTTAATGAGTTGTATGATATAAGAAAGCTTTATTTGAATGGTTTTCTGATATTTGATTTTAAAGTTTCACATAATTAATATTAAAATGTAGCTTTTCAATTTATGATTTTTAAAAGGAAAAGTACATATTCAATTAAAATAATAAAGTTGAGTAGAGCCTGATTTTTCCTATCTATCCTTTCTTCAAGTTCATCAGAATAAAATAAATTCTAATTTTAAGCCACTCACAAATGTCAGTTTTTATGACAAATCCAAGTTATGACTACCTACATGCACAATGAATTCGAAAGCTAAAAAATTTCCTAGAGCTCTGGAAATGTATACCTAAATATAGAAAAATTGTAGTTTTTGCCTTTGAACTTAAATTCAATAATTTTCTTAAAACATGTGTTGTTGGTCCTGAAAAGTTTATATTTTCCAGGGTTAGGAGGCAGAAATATATATAGAAATATAGAAATAATGCTACAACGAAATTAAAATTTTTCGTTCAAAATTTAATTACTTGATTGGAAGTGGAACGCTTCTACTAAAAATTCTGGTTATTCTTTTAATATGTACAATGTATATTGCCAATTCATCTTTTTTCACAATTGAACATTATTTAAACTTTTTTTGGCAATAAAACTTTACTTTCGTAACTGAAAATTAGAGTATTTCAGTTTTAAATACGAATGTACCTTTCTTAGTTGAAAGTTCAACTATATGATTTAAAATTGTGGTATTTTGTTCTAAATTTTTCTAAATGTGAACTCAGCTATTTTGGTCGAAGATTCAACTTTCTGTTTGAAAGCGAACCTTTTTGTCGGAAATTTAATTGTTTTGTGAAAAATCATTTTCTTAACTTGGTAATTTTTTTAGCTTTCTGTCTGAAGAATCGTCTTTGATTGAAAATTCAACTTTTTAAAATGAAATTTAGACTGGTTTGAAAATGCATCTTCTTTGATAAAATTTAATCTTTTTTGGATCAAAATGCATCTGTTTGGCCAATTAATAATATTTTTTCAATTAAAATTCTTAATCGGTCATTTTCATCGAAAGAAGAATAATTTTAAGTTGGCGCAGGGGATTCAGTAAAGAATTTTAATTTCGACTTTGGGACAGGAAATTTTCTATAATATTTATAATTCTAACACCAGTGAATAAATAAAGAATTATAATTTTAACTTCTGCACAGGAAAGTTTGGAAAAAATCATTGTATTTTTGACTTTAGGTCATACGATTTCCACAGAAATTAGAATTTCTAATTCTTGAATGAGGATTAAAAAAAAATTGTAATTCTAAATTAGAACTCTGCATTTTCGTGAGAAATTAGAATCTTTATTTTATATTCAGTTCAAAACAGAAAATCTTGTTACGAATTTTAACCTTCACTTTACAGCAGGAATTTCATTAGAAAACTATGTTATGGGGAATGGGAGTTAAAAATCCTAAGAATACATTTTTCAAAAATTTTTTTATCTGATGATACAACATGTCAAAAATATTCTCTCAAACTTCCAAGTCAATTGGAATAACACTGTAGGAGATTGAGCATTTGGAAATTCGTTTCATTAGATTCAGCCGGCGGGGAACGTCACAAGTATATCGAGGCACTTGCTTACCTATTGCTTTCCTTATTTCTCACTCGATTCTCTCGCTTCCTAAGGGTTGTTTTTTCAAATATTTTACTTTTATGCAGTATCCCCAATTCCTATATGATCTCGCACCACCCATGGAACATTTCCAGAACCAGAATTATTACCGTTAATGCGCCTTTGTCTGAAAACTCTATTTTCAAAGAAGGTCGACATGATTTATCATAAACTAATGAACCGATTTTATTGAAATGTAGCACACTTTTTCTAGATAGAATTGACTAGTGATTGAACAGAGTTCAATTTTTCTTTGATGACAACTAATTTTGCAAGGCGATACGTGGAGTACATTTTTACCGAAAATTGTCGTTTTTCGTATAAAACTTCGGCAAAAATTCAAATTTTGATTTTTAATTTTTCGCTGAAACACAAGCTATACTCACCTACTAACAGAAAAATTTAGTTTTTCTATTTCCGATAAAGCTACCTTGTGTTATCCTGATGACCGCATTGATACTTTTTTCCAAGGGTGCTACGAAAATCAGGCCTCAACAGCTAGATTTTCAAAAAATTTTAAATGAAAATTATGGAAAACATTATTTAAATGTTATTATTTTATATACTTAACAGTTTGAATAGAAAAATTTCTGGTTCTTAAAAAAAAATTAAGATAATATCCTTTTTATAACCTTTGAAATCCATGTAAACCCCTGAATTGATAGTACATCCATGGTTTAGCTAAGATCGCCAAGAATCATCACACGCAATGCTGCAAAGCTAGAAGTTTTTTTATACCTATCGGAATAAGAAAAGTACGCTTCATGATTCTGCTTCAGAAAAGACACTCTAAATTCGTAAATTGTGCTGTCTGGCTCAAAATTCATCGAATTTGAAACAGGAGTTATTAAATGATCGTCCATCCACTTTCCAAATAATCCAGACTCAATCAAATGTCACAGAATTTGATCAATACCCGGAATATAGGGCGACCCTGGTTCTAAAATCATGGCATGCAAACCCTTTCGAGACTTGTTTTCCAATCTTAATTAAAGCATTTATTTTATCGTATTCTTGGGCATTATATGTTGCAACCCTTTCTTCCATGATGCACGAGATGTTCTTATGATTCATAAATAACTCGATGCAGTTCCTGTCCGTAGAGACAATAATAGATTCATTCAAAAAGACCTCAGTAATCTCGTAGTTTTTACCAAGCCGTATACTGCCTAAGATATTGTTGCTCATTACCAATGAAAGTTGAGAATTATTCAAATGTTCCAAAGTTTTTATTTCCATTTTGAGTTCCTTTGTGAATTTGATTTTTGTCATAACTGTGTAAATTACTGATGGGAAATCATAAAAGCAAAAGGTTCTAAAACAAAGATGATTTGTTCTTCAAATTTCTGGGGCATATAGAGAATCGTGAATCCAAGCGCTGCTTCTAATATGTATAAAGGGGACCACACACTTCTTTTATATTGCATAATGCATCCTAAGATAAAAGGAAGCAGCATTATCACGCGCATTGACATTGCCATGTAAAAGCATTGGCTTGATTATTGTATAGATACTGCTTTTTACTTGAAAATTGGTGCAAGAGGACGGTAAAAAAATTCACCCATCGCCATGCCATAGTGTATAAATATTTTTCCTTTAGAAATATACTTATCAAAATTAGTGTAAAATTGCATTTTGTTATGAGCGTGGAGAGGTTGAATTGAAGAAAATTTGTTCTTATGCTAGAAAGAATTGTTTTTAGAGTTCACACAAATAAACTATTTATTAAGGGAAGTAAGCTTCTATGTATCAGAGCGTGGCGCAATGAGAGGGTAACAAATTGCACTCGGAGCGTCACTCGGACGAGGTTGCGGAGGTGGAAAAATTCGCGACGTACACTCGATAAGAACTCGAACCGTTCTAAGGTGTCGTTCTCTGGCTGTCAATGCACTTCCAAAAAGGGTCGGCCGTGGAAACAACCGCTTGCTCTCGAATTTTCTAAACGAAAAACTGAATTGCGCAGTTTGCGCGGTTACCCAAGTTTTGTTGGAATAGCCACACAGTGTAGCTCTGTGGGCACTTGAAGGTTAGAGAGTAGGGACTCTAAAATATTCACGAAAGCCAAAATTATAGCAAAGAGGAAATGCATGGACATCTTACCCTAAATCTTATTGTGAAAAGCGAACATGCACCCCACCAATAGTGGGATGGCTTGGTTTTAATCCTGCGAGAAACAGTCTTTACTATTTATCTAGGTAAGTCTCTTCGACAAAGGGTCTGACATATTTATAGCTTTACTACCTCCTTCTCGAACTTACGCTCGTCTCTAGAATTTTCTTAAATGAACCACTCATGTTTTATCACTGCACTTAGAAACTTTCAAATTCCGTCTTAACACTAAACACGTGCGATCTCCAGTCGCCCCATTCTGCACTTCTAGATTCAACTTCTAAAATTGAACAATTCATCGCATTAGACAAAGATTTAGCTACTAGTCCTCCCGCTCTAGTAACTTCAATAGGATATCATAAACGACTCGCTTTAGACGAATTACAGGAGGCTCATCGAAAGAACCTGCTTTTAATTGATATCCATTTAAATATTTCAGTTTGTCTCAAGAAAAATGAGTTTTTTCGGAATATTTCTTCTTCATGTATATCCTCTTAAAAGTATTAAACTGACGAACCGTCACTAGATCTCGATGCAGAATCGTGAACCAATTCCTTTTTTGTATCTTTTTTGCCAGCAAGTTCAACAACATTAACATCTAGATAATGAATTAACCATAAACTCTGCAGAAAATTTGCGCAGGTAGATTGTTTTTCATCTGATTAACATATTACCAAACACTTTGGTCCTCCTCCCTTTCCTGTTAGTTTAGTCAAAGTGTTTTTAATTTTATTGATCCCATAATAATACTGTTTGCTGTTTAAGGTCTGTATCGTGACAAACAGTGTCATTATAAGTTCAGTAATGTTTTAATTATTGATTATTTCATTTGATATTACAGCTTTCTGGCCGATACAACTTTCATGTTCGAATATTACAGTTTGTACCCCTATGCAATCTTCTTTAATATAGTCAACAAGTCTACCAATACACTTTGTCGAATTGAGGGAACCTTGCACACACATCAGACAAATTAGGCCATCAATAATGTTCATGGATTTTATATTAATAAACATTTTGCTATTTTTTCCTTAGTTTATAGAATGTATATATGACTTTCACGCACTTTAGAATTATCTCGGGACTGGTAAAAAAATGTGTAGTAGATTTAATACAAAAGTATGTGAAGCAAATATGTACTAGCAATGCATGTTAGATACGTCTTTCTTCGATGGTGGCTCCTGCTTGAGTGGCATTCGATTTAAAAAATTGAAAGTAAAGGTTTCTGAATATCATAAAATACTATCTTGGCTGGTTAAAATATTTTTTTCCAATCAACGTGAAATAAAAATGGAATTTTTACAATAGTAGGGAAAAGTAATATTCTATTATCGACTTTTTTTGACCTGATTTAGCAATGGCAGTGTTCTTGCAATATTATACGCGTTCTAACAAATCTGTCTGTATTCTCGAAAAAACATACGCGAGTATGTAGAAAGTTGTAAGTCGTTAAAAATAATATTTCACATAATTTACAAATCCTGATAGTTGACTTATTTTCTTTATCAGAATGCATTCATTCAAGTTTTTCTTCCTTTAGTTATTATTAATCTGAATATAAATTATAATTTTTAAATTGAACGATTTTATGGTTTCGAATAAATATATTTAAAGAATTAATTTTAAGTGCGCATTTAAATACATAAATACTTGTAAAAAATTCAATAGACAATGGAAAATATGTTTGAATTGTTAGATCTTTTTTCCCGTAACAGAAAAATCCTTTAACATTTTCGTAAGAAGATTCTTCCTTGTTAATTCGTTTCGTTTTAAGCGGTTAAAACGTTACTTGTCTAAGAACAATACAATTTTCTTTTCATAGATGAAATTAAAATAAATTGTAGAGCGTCATCCTTTTTTTTAGAAAGCCTGAAACCTTTTTGCAAGCTTTGAATGTGGTTTGTGTAAAATACCGCTTTCTTTAAAGGTCGAAAGCGTTGTAATAGAATTGAATTACTCACCTAAACTTGTTGATAGTACATCCGTGAATGAAATAACTACGCTTCACCAGTCGAAATTAGCTACTGTACTTTGGATGCAAAGATCTCACAACACGATCTAAAATGTTAAAGCCTTGCACCATGGAAATACAATTTTTCCTTTTATCGTAACGATTTTCATGACACAAGATACAGCAAAGACTTATAAATATTATCCATTGATATAGTGATCGAATGCAGCTTTTCTAGGTTATTCAAATAATACTATTTAGCTTCAGTGAATTCTGAGTGAAGATATTATATTGATCTAGAAAGTTTCATCTAGCCAAACAGTACTTTTTCCACTGAGAAAAGTTGACAGCGATCACAATGTGATAATCTCTAATTTTTCATGGGGTAGTTATCGAAGTGAAAGCGAATGGTTATGTTATGAAATTGTGAGAATTTTGCCAAAATATGTTGAGTATTTTGTATGCGAATCTACCGACCGCCATTATGTATGTTCATCATGAAATTGCTCTTAATATATTCATTTTTAATTTTTGCTGAGACTAGGTTATGAAATTTTACTTAATTACTTTTAAAATGTAGCATTCTTATTCTATTTTCTGTTTTTGACAAAGGCAAGTACTTATGTAATCAAAAATGTATTTAAGTAAGGCTTGACTTTGCATATTTATGCTTTCTTCAAGTTCATCAACTTATATGAATATAAGTTTTAGGCCACTTTCGAGTGTCAGTTTTTATGACAAATATAAATTATGACTACCTACATACACGATAAAATTTGAAAATTCATCTTTCAAAGAATTTTCCTTTACTTATAAAAACAAATGTCATTGAGTTCCGATGAAAACTGCATTGTTAGAATGTCAGTCTTTTTTGATAAAATTTGAATTTATTTCTTGAAAATTCATCTCTTGGGGTTAATTATTCAATTATTTGATTCTAAATTAAATTTTTGATGATAATTTATTTTAGTAGACTTTCCATCTTCGTGGACCATCCAGCAACTTTTTGGTTGCAAATTTTTCTGTTTTGTTTAGGAATTTTACTAATTTGTTGTAATTTTTGCTTCTTTGGTTGAATTAATTTACTTTTTATTCAAAATTAAATTTGTTTTGTGTAAGAATTAAATTACCTAATTTGAAGTGGATAGCCTCTATTAAAAATGTATTTTATTCTTTACAGATTTATAACTTACATTTCAAATTCACCTATTTTCCAAAATTCAACAATCATTCAAGAGTTCATTTTTTCGTCAATAAAACTTCATTTTTCAACTTAAAATTATACTATTTTAGTTTCAAATACAACTTTAGCTTCCTTAGTTAAGCGTTCCACTAAATGGTTTAAAATTATTGCATATTGCTCCTAAGTCTTCTTTTCGGGCTAAGAATTCAACTATTTTTCCGAAGATTCAACAATTTGGTTGGAAGTAAACCGTTTTGTCGAAAACTTAATTATTTTGTGAAAGTATTTTTCTTTTTAGCTTCAAAACTCAGCAACCACCTTATCCGAAACAGCTGGAAATCCCTTTCGAAAGACCGTATTTTCATTCGATTCCCTGCCCATTGAAAATAAGGACAAACCCAACGTGAAAATAAAGCTTGGGTCGCACCCTAACTAATTCACCACGGTTGCCAGTTTTTATTTTATCCGAAACACCGGGCTATACTCTTTGACAATTGGAAAGAGCCTATGCGGGTAAGCATGCTATAGTTTCTTCCAGACTTTTCATTCAAATCGCATTTTTGTAAAAGCTATGGAGCTTAATTTTTTTATACAAATCAGCCTAGTCGTTCATGAGCAAAACCAGTTTTTATTGCTTCTTGTCCTCTCTATAGTTTTTACAAAAATTTGGTTTAAAGATCAACTATTGAAGGAATGTCATGTCTCATGGGAATCTAGCTATGCTATCAATTTGTGTTCGATAAATGAAGGGGAAATTGTTACATGCTTATCTGCAGAGCCCCTTTTCTAAATTTAAAAAGAGTTGCCTGGTATTAATTTCCTTCTTAATCTCGGTAGGCTAAAAACCAACCGAAAATATGAACTTTCGAAAAGTGTTACCAAGGATTTTGGACAGGAAGGGGGTTGGCAACCTTAGTGCTTTGGATTAGATTCTTTCTGTACTGTATTTTGACCTTTTACTATCCTTATTCTAAATGGGCTGAAAGCCGACCCAACAATTGTACAGGAAGTCATCTTTTTCTGGAATTTTCGCGGTCAACGCTTTGACTATAATTATTTTTCATTAAAGATTCTTCTATTATAATATTAGTTGAAAATTCATTCTTTTTATTGAGAAATTTCTTTTTCCAGTTAAAAACAACAGAATTTTGTTACTATCTTATTTTGACTGGTAGAACATTTAAATTTCTATGTTGAAAATTTGTCTTTTTTGTTCAAAATTAATATTTTTAGGTTGAAACATTTTTGTTGCAACTTCGACTTTTTGACTTGAAAATTTAACAATTCAAGTGCTTTTCTTTTCTCTCTGGCCTAAAGACTCCTCCTTGGTGAAAAATACATCTTTTTTGTTAAATTTTATATTATTTGCTTCAGAATGCATATTTTTGCTTGATTAAACATTCTTAATCAATCATTTTGATCGAAAGAAGAATAATTTAAGTTGGGGCAGGGGATTTCAGGAAAGAATTGTAGTTTTGACTTTGGGACAGGAAATTTTCTCAAAGATTAATAATTCTGGGATAAATCAGTGAATACATACAATATTATAATCTAAACATCTACACACAGAGAATTTTGTAAATAATTATAATTTAAACTTTATAGCAGGGAATTTCCACAAGAATTGAAAGGAATTTAAAAGAACAGGAATTTCCTAGAAAAATTGTAATTCGAAAATAGAACTCTAAATTTTTGTAAGGAAATATAATTTTAATTTAGTATCCACTGTAGAACAGGCAGTTTCGTTAGGAATTATTAGTTTCACTTGATAACAGAGTTGTCACAGAAAACCATTTAATGTGGAATGGGATTTCTGGAAAAATTTTTAATTCATAAAAAAAGAATTTTATAAAAATCCCATTTTCAAGTTACAATTTCTTTTGATTTTTAACTTCCTTTTTCCAAAACTTAAAAAAAAGTTTAAGTGAAATGTTTGAATTAGCACAATTTAATACTTCTTTCTTTAAAGTTTTGAAAAAGGAAGTTAGCATATTTCTAAATTATAAAATCTATTTTTTTTTGTTTTGAAGCAAGCAAACACTTTGATATACGTAATTTTTGTGAAGAATCAAAATTTTGACTTTGAAAAGGTATTTCCGTGAAGAGTTAATTTATCATTCATTTGTTTATATTTTGAGCTAATATCCCCGTATACTGAATCATGGCCTTCGAATTAGTGCTTGGATGGATGATGATGTCTAATTAAAAATGGTTTGCTCGAATATATCAGTAGAGAAAATTAAATAGAGGAGAGTACCAAAATATGAGATACCAACTCTGTTTGGCGTGATTGTCGGAGTTCTACGGACTGAATTTAAATGTAGTATAGGTCATTTTAAAGGAAATTTAGTTTGCCATAAAAAGCTTGAACAGAAAATTTCACTAAAATTTTTTCTATGCTAAAAATACAAAAAATGTAAAAACGTGCTTTTTCCAAACTCGTCAAACTATTCTCATACAATGAGATACCCCAGTAAATAGCTAATAAAATGCACAATAAAGTATTACTTTAATGAAAAACTTTATTCTATGTTTCCGAAGTATAAATTAACTAACTACCACACCGTGCAACTATGCACTTACTATGCCTGACCTGTACAATGAAAAACTCCAACACTATCGGTATTTTCCTACTTGGTTATTCAATTCCCATCACTACAGGCAAACTTTACTGATAAACACATATTTAATGAATAATAAATAGGGTTTAAAGAATCCCCTTTCAAGAACTCGACCACCATCGATTTCACAAAATGTTCGCCTATAATCCTTAGAAGCCCAATGAAAAATGGAGTATACCACGAAACTACTCTTTCTTTAAGGGCTACAAGTTAGTGATAGAACCAACAGAGTGGGTCTTTAGTTTAGCTGACACCCCGCTATCTCATATTACGAGAATATCTCATATTCGAGTACTCTCCTCTAATATTTCTTTATTTTAAGTCTACTTTCAATGCATATAATAAAAACTTATATAAACTACTGTCACATATATAATTTACATATGAGAACAGACGTTTTAATACAATTTTGTGCCTCAACAGTGTTTCATTTGAGAACATTATGTGCATAGCAGATGCAATAGTATATCGAGATTAAGAATAATTTTTTTAATAGCGATGTGAACTTTCTTTGCATTTCTTACTATATTTTGTTGTTGTTGATATTTTTTTATTTTTTAAATAATCTTGCATACGGATTAAGTAGTAGGTATGCTTGTCAATCTTATTCATTGCCTTTTTTGGACGGACTTTCATACTAGCCTATTTTACATAATACCTTAAAACACTTAAATAGAATATGTAACATTAGCTCACAAGCAAATACAATGAAAGAAGCGAAAAATCCTACAATTATAGTTAAAACAAGAGGTGTCATGATATTTGTGGTTTGACTAAATTCTTGGATTAGTTGACTTATCGAATTTGAAGCAGGATTCACTGAATGTTCATTAACCCATTTTTGAAGGAGTCCAGACTGAATCAAATGTGCTAAAATTTGATTGATTCGTTGAATATAGGGCGATCCTGGTTCCAAAACCATACCATGTAAACCCTTTCGGAGACATGCTTTTCCAATCTTAATTGAAGCATGCAGCTTATCGTATTCTTGGGTATAAAATTTTGCAACTCTTTCTTCCATGATGCAAGATATATTCTTATGCTTCATTAAGAATTTGATGCAGTTCGTGTCTGAAGAGCCAATAATAGTTTTATTCAGCAAGATATCAGTAATCTCGTCGTTCTTGCTTAGCCGCATAAGGGTAAAGAGTTCGTTGTTCATCACCAGTGGAAGACGAGAATTATTCAAATCTTCTAAATTATTAACTTCCATTTCGAATTCTGTTGTGAACTTGATACCAGTCAGAACCGCATAAATTACAGATGAGGAAATCAAAAAAGCATAAAGTTCAAAAACGAAGATGATTTGTTCTGCCAATTTCTGTGGCATGGATGGTATTGCGAATCCGAGCGCTGCTTCTAATATGTATAAAGGGGACCACACTCTGCTTTTAGATTGAAAAATGTATCCTACAATCAAGGGAATCAGCATCATCACGATTATTGACACAGCCATGTTAAAGCACTGACTTGAATATTGTACAGATACTGTTTTATATTTAGAAATAGGTACAACAGGACGGTAACAAAAATCACCTAAAGCTATGCTATATTCCATAAATTTTGTCCCCCCGATAATATACGCACCAAAATTAGTATACAGCTGTATTAATTTATGAGAAACTTGGTGCGGAAGAGTACTATTTTTGATTATGTCCCTTGTCCAACCATCCCATCCTTCAATTTTGGATTCAACTTCTACGATTAAGCAATTCATTGCATTAGACAAAGCTTTCACAACCAGTACTCCCACTCCAGTAACTTCAATAGGATATCCTGAACGATTCCTCCTTACACGAATTACAGGAGGCTCATCAAAAGAAACTGTTTTCAATTCATATCCGTGTAAATCTCTCAGTTTGTCATAGAAAAAATTAGTTTTTGCTGAGCATTGCTTCTTGGTGTAGATTTTCGTAAATGGGTTAAATTGATGCACCGTCGCTATTTGTTGATGATCCGTTGTAAACCAATTATTTTTTGGAAGTTTCTGATCAACATATTCAACCACATTAACATCTAGAAAATTAATCAACCAAAAGCTCTGCAGCAATTTTATGTAGCTAGATCGTTTTTTCTCTAGTAAAAAAATTAATAAACACTTCGGGCGCACTTTCTTTCCTGTTAGTTGATTTAAAGTTCTTTTTATCTCAGATGTCTGATGATAGTACTGCTTACTGTTCAAGGTGTTTATAGTGACAAATAGTGTTGTTGTTTTAAGTTTAGTAATGTTTCCTAAATTTAAGAAATCAAGGATCTGCGCACTGTTCAGTTTGTTTAAATTGATTATCTTAGTAGGAACATTCCCTGCGATTTTACTGACAATTTCATTTGTGAATAAAGCTCTCGCGCCACTAATGCTTTCATGTTGTATTATTACAACTTCAAACACTTTGCCATCTTGTTTGATATAGTCAACAAGTGTACTAATACATTTTGTTGAGTTAAAGAAACCTTGCACATAAGTCAAAAAAGTTAGATGGACAATAATGTTGATGCATGGTATATTAATATACATCATGCAATAATTTCTTCGATTATAGAGTGCATCTATGAATTTCGTAAGCCACAGAATTACCCGTGCGCTAATGTAAAATCTTGTAGTAGATTTAATATATAGCAGATTGTGAAGCAAATATACACTATCGGAGTAAGTAAGATACGTCTTTCTTTCAAGGTGGCTCCTGATTGAGTAGCATTTAATTTAAATAGTTGTAAGTAACGGCTTCAAGATATCATCCAATACTATCTTGGCTGGTTGGCAATGTTTTTTAATCAGCGTGAAATCAAAACTGCATTTTTACAATCGTATGAAAAAGTAATATTTTCTTAACGATTTTTATTGACCTGATTTAGCAATGGCAGAATTGATAAAAAGAGATATTTCGGATTTCACCCGTGTAAAAAACTACGAATTGTTTGCCGACGTTTCGTAAACATTGCAGTCCACATCTTCAGGGCTGACCTGAAACTGAGGTATCAGGTCATGATGTTCTTAGGCATACTTTCTACGATGCCTGTGATTGGCCAGAGTGCCTCACCGTTGGGACTGGTTGAACTTGATTAGTAAATCAAGTCTTTTTTTTTAAATTCGGGAGTACGGAAAGCAGAATTCTTGCAATACTGTACGTATTTTAACACATCTCGCTGTGTTATCTAGTGAAGCATACTTTCGATCTAATGTTGAAAGTTACTACTGTCCCCGATTATGTAGATTGTAATAAATCACTCAAAATTATATTTCAAATAATTTTCAAGACCAGAAAGTCGACTTATTTTCTTTATCAGAATTCACTTATTTAATTTTTCCCCCATCAATATTCATCAATTTAAACACAGATTATAATTGTTAATTTTGAGCATTTTTATCTCATACTTGAATTATCTTCTTGAAAGCAACTTTTTTCAACTTATGTCTCTAAGCGAAAACTTAATGGTCGACAAAAGATAATCCATTAAGGGCTCTTAGTTAGTAAACATTTTCAATCACACATAAAAATAGCAAGGTATGTGTTTAGAAAAGAGAAGATGATTATCTTTGAATAGAAGCTTCCTAAACACGACATTATTTTCATGTTGGTATGCAATATTCACTTTAAAAACTCAACTAAATAATATTTGAAAATTCGCTTAATTTCACAACGAACTTATGCTTTTGAGTAAATATCTATAAATAATTATTTTAAAAATGTGCAAAGAAATACATAAATATCTATAAAAAATAATATTTACAATAAAGCAGACGTTCAAATAGCTTAATCTTTTTTCTTGTTACAGAAAAATCTCTTAACTTTTTGGAGGAAGATTGTTCCTTGTTTATTTATTTAGAACGTTTTTCACGTTCCTCGTCTACTAAGAATATAATTTCCTTTACAAAAATATTATTGCGACAAATTGTGTCCTCATTCCATTGTGGGTAGAATAACCTTAATTTGCCAAATCTTGGGCCTTTAGTCTATTAAATACTAGTATCCTTATAGATAAAGCAGAAAAATCAGTATCACTTGAAAATTATTTTCACGTAATGTGATCGGAAAAAATACACGTTGATGTGCAAAGACTCTGCTGTTACAAACAGTGGAATCACCCTGAGATTGGTATCGTTTCCTGCAGTTATGACATCAAGTCGCTCGTTACTGTTCAGTATAAATTGATTGATAAACTTAGGGAGAACGCTGCTTACTATTTACTGACCACGTCATTTGCTAATAATAATTTATTCTTACCAATAGTTTAATGATGGGGAACTACAATTTTTAGTACCTTCATATCTTCTTTAATTTTTTTAAAAAGTCTACTAATAAGCTTTGTCGAGAAAAAAAACTTTGCACGTAGGTCAGGAAACTTAAAACAGCAACTATTTTAATGATTACTAAATAAACATAATTTGTTTAACGTTTAGTTTTTTCAGAAAGTATTAAACTCTTGCACAAACTTCGAATGTGGTCTGTATAAAATACGTCTTTCTTCAAAGGTGGTTAGCGTTGCACTAGAATTGAATTATTAACCAAAATTAGTTGACAGTACATCCATGATTAAACGAAGGTCAACAAAAAATATCCCGGACGAGCCTTTGAAGCTAAAAGTTAATTTTTTTACAATTATCGGAATAGCAAAACTACACTTTTCTATTTTAAATCAGCTACTGCACTTTAGATGCAAAGAACTCACTGTGCGATACAAAAGCATGTAAAAGCCTTGTGACATGGAAAAACGATTTTTCCTTTGACCGTATCGATTTTCACGACCTTAGTTTTAGCAAAAGCCTTGAAATAATATTCATTTGTGTAATCATTGCATGCAGCATTTCTAGCTCAGTTAAAATAATACTACAGCAGCGGGGTCTGTGGTTGTCTCTTATGCGAGGACTCGGGCGTGAACAAACAAAAGCAGAACGGACTATAATGCGTTAGTTCCCGATCACCTTCAGTCCCAAAATTAGAGCTATAGAAGAGTTTTACTATATTTAGCTTCAGTGGATTGAAAGTGAAGACATTGGATCTAGAAACTTGTGTCTAGCCAAGCAGTACTTTTTCTACTTAGAAAACTGCAAAGCTATCATAATGTGAATATGTATCTACTTTTATATGCGCTAGTGTAAGTGAAATCAAATGGTTATGGTCAGAATTTAGGAGAACTTTTAAAAAAATATGATGAGTGTTTAGTGGGCTAAATCATCGACCACCATAATATATTGTTATCGAGATCTTGGGCATAGTAGTTTCAATTGGAATTTCGTAGTTTAAAAAAGTATTTTAGTAATCTTTTTTATATTAGAAAGCTTAATTTAAATGGTTTGTGAGGCTTCATCATGAAATTCCACATAGTTCATATTGAATTGTCGCTTTTTTATTCTAGTTTTTGGGGTGTGAGAGGAAAAAGTTTTGAAGT
>NC_046658.1:77865404-77869532 GCF_010883055.1 Belonocnema kinseyi | reverse complement strand
ACAATACGCCAATTAGCACAAATGGTAAGTTCCGACAGTGCCTACAAGTGTGCCTACTGGCCGCTAAATGGCAATACCGGTTTCAAATGTATACACCTGGTATATATATATACATATATATGTAACACCTGACTTGCATGTTGGTGGCGGTAGTGAGAAAGTGTGCAGTGACAGGCGGCGAGAAGTTTTTACGGAGTTTGTGTGAAAGATATGAGTGGAGTGTGAGGGTGGAAGGCTAGAAGGTGAGTACGATTGCGAGGGGTACTTTGGAAAAATATAAATTAATTAACATTGTAGTTCGAGGGTGGGATTTGGCTCAATAGGAAAGTGAGGTTAAGTTTGCAAGTGAGCGGGGCAATTTTGTGATCAGAAGTTTGGACCTTTATGGCGGACAAGGATGGTTCATGCAGTGCTGGGGGATGTTAGGGATGAGAAAAGGGAGTCTGCAGGGAATGTTAGGGGTAAATAGGGCAAAGAAACTGAAATTTTAAGGTGGTAAGCGACAGCAACCTTAAGAATCATTTGTTGGCTGCAGTGCGTACTTGGGTGTATGCATAGGTTACTGTTACCGCCAGAAAAGCGGGAGGTGGGCCAGCTGTGCATGGCCTGATGTCGAGTGGCGAGACAGGGAGGGGGAAGAATCTGAGCGAAGGAAGAGATAAGGCAAGGGAGAGAGTGTTTAGTGCAAGCTGGTGGGAGGATCTCTTGAAAAGGAAAAGGGAAAGCAAAGAGAGTCCGGAGAAAAGCGCGTTAAAGAGTCCATTTAAAAAAAGCGAACGTAAGATGGGGGCTATTAAGCGGATGGAAAGTATGAGGGAGCACCCTTAGGGTAAGGGAGAAAAAAGAGGATAAAATAAAGGAGAGAGCGGGGGAAGAAAAGGAAGGGGGTGGAAGTGATGCTACAAAGCATAGGGTGGGTTAGAGGCAAGGTTGGAAAGTGAGGGCGGAGGGGAGAAAGGACACTGAAGTAGCGCTCGTGGAATTGAAGAGCTGGGAAGAAAAATTGGGCGTAATGCGTAACAGAAATAGGATGTTTTTAGGAGGGAAAGGGGCAGGGCGTGCAAATGAGGACTGTAAACATAGGAGCGGCAAGGCATACGTTTTTGAATGTGTAAAATAAAGATGGGATGGAAAGGATTAAAGAAAGGGTGGAAAACTTACTAGGAGAGAGAGATCGGAGTTCGGTGTTACTGCAGGGGGACTCTAATGTGAGAATTAGGTAGAAAGGGGATTTGTACCGGGAAGGGGAGAGCTTCGAAAGAAAATCGAGGGATGAGATAATAAATAATGAGGGGGAGATTCTAAGAGACTGGATGGAGGACAGAGGCTGGGCGGTGGCGAATAGTATGGTAAAAGGGGACGAAGAGGGAGATTACACGTATGTGAGTAAGATGGATGTTTCGGTGATAGACTATGTGATTATGAATATGCAAGGGTAGAGGAGAAGTGTCGTTAGGGGAGAGGGTGTAATGGACGAGAGAGGCGATAGAGAGATATTAGGACCAGTTGGGTACCGTAATCTTCAAGGGGGAGTCTGTGGGCGAGGTATGGGAGGATCTAAAAGAGAAAGTGAAAGGTTATATGCAAAAGAAGGTATTTAGTAAGAAGAAAAAAGGAATGGTGTATCCATGGTAGGATAGGGAATGTAAAATGATGAGGAGAAAGGCGTAAAAGAATTTCAGGAAGTGGAAGGAAGAAACCGCAAAAAGAGAAGAGTACGCGGAAGAGCGATGACGGGAGTAGAAGAACGAATGAGGTAGAGGAAGAGGAGCTGAATGACGAGGAGATAGAGAAAAATAAAAAACTTGAAAAAATCTAAGTCAGCAGGGTTGGACGGAGTAAAGAATGAAGTATGGCTGTTTGGGACACAAGAGGTAAGATAGAGGCTGAAGGAGATAATGAAGAAAGTATAAAGGGTGAGGGATTTCCAAGAGGGAGGAGGGGGGATTAATAGTATCACTGCATAAGAAAGAGGTTAGGAGAGGCAGGAAAATTATAAAGGAATTACGCTAATGAATACTGCGCACAAAATATACGCCATGGTGTTGGCAGATAGGCTGCGCAAGTATGTTAAGGGGAAAGGAATATTGCCGGAGACGCAGGCGGGCTTCAGGGAGGAAAGGAGTACTATCGACAATATTTACGTCTTGCAGCTTATGGTGGATAGAGAACGAACCAAAAAGGGTGCCAAAGTGTACGCGTTTTTTGTAGATCTAAAGGGTGAGATGCCTTCGGTGGATAGGAGGAGGTTGTGGGAGGAAATGAAAGAGAAGGGATTGTAGAGGGGCCTCATCAAGAGGGTAAGGGAGGTATACGAGGAGACGAAAGATTGTGCAGGGAATCTCTGAGGGATTCTGGAAGGATCAGGGGTTGAGGCTAGGGTGCCCGCTTAACCCAACGTTTTTTTCAATTTTGATCACGGATATGGATGACATAGTGCTGCTAGCAAAGAGCGAGGAGCCTTTGAAGAAGATGCTGAAATGGTTGAGAAGATACGTCGACAAAAATAGGTTAGAGTTAAATGCGGGAAAGTCGAAGGTTTTCGTTTTCAGGCAAGGAGGTGGGAGGGATAAGGGAGGGGAATTGAAGGGAAAAGCGGTGCAGGAGGTGAAAGAGTTTGTGTAGCTGGGCTTCCCGTTTCAAAGGAATGGGGGGGGCGGGGTGGATGGTCATATAAAAGAGAGGGTGAGAAGGGCAAATGTGGTGATATGGCAGGTGTAGGGGCTAGAGAAGAGGTTGTTCGCAGATGATTTCATAAGGAGGATGAAATGGTTTGATTTGCTTGTGATAAGTGTCTTATTTCACGGAGTTGAGGTGTGGGGGTGGCGAGTGAGTGAGGAGGTGTATAGAATACAGGATAGGTATGTAAAGTGGACACTGGGGCTGGCAAAGAATGCACCGAACTATATTGTCCGGAGGGAGACAGGCAGAACGAGTTTAGGGATTATAACGGGGAGTCGAGCGTGTAAATATAAGAAATTTTTAGATGAGGGGGGAAGTAAGCTGGTTAGAGAATGTTGGTGGGAAGAGAAGAATAGATGTAGTGGTGCCAAGATGGAGGTTATAGATTATAGATGGATGAAGTGAGAAGCATGTACGAGGAAGGAAGGAAGGTATATGAGTTGGTTCGAAAGAATGGCATGAAGAAAGAGAAGGCAGAAGGAGAGGAGAGAATAAGAGAGTCAAGGTATAATGGGAACTATATGTGAATTATGTGAAGGGAGAGAGCGCAATATTTGTGTGAGAAAGGAGAGCAAGGAAGTCAGGAACTTATAGCGAGAATGAGGTGCGGTTGCATGGAAGGTTATAATAGGTTCTGGCTTTCTAGAGAGAGGATAATGTGTAAACTGTGCGGGAAAGGGGACGCAAGAGTTGAGTATTGGTTGGAGGAATGTGAAGAAGTGGAAAGGAGTGGGATGAGCATGGAGGTATTGCTGTATGAAAGGGGAGACAACAGGGTAGTAGCATGGGTGAAGATGGTGTTGGGTAAGATGGAGAAGAAGAGACGGAAGGAGGAAGAGGAATAAAGAAGGCCAGATTGTAAATAGGAGAGAAAGTAGATGTAAGGCAATGGTAAATATTGTAAATAGCAGTGAGAGAGGAATGCGTGCGAGGCGAGGCGCAGCGAGGAAGGTTAGAATATAGAGGCGAGCGGATTAGTTATAAGGTCTGGATGGATGTTAATTTGTATTAGTTAGCTGTAAGAAAATTCTTTAAAAAAAACTAGAAGTGTAAGCAAGTCAACTTTTTAAGGCCAGCAGGCCGAAAAATAAAAGTTTATCTATCTATAAGTAGCACCTGATTTGTCCTATTTATCCTTCCGAGATTAGAAACCTACATTTAAAGATACATTTTTTTAATTTGGCGATGAAACCTTGGAGATCCATTGAAACTAAGCTTTTCGAATGCAGAGTGAATACTAAAGTAACCAACTTTAAGTGATGCTTATAACTGCCATATGGCTGATTAAAATATCTTTCTAAACCGCTAAACTGAAAGTAAATTTATTCGCATTTGCGTGAATAATCCAGATTTGAGAAAATTTTTCCTATTCAAAATTGGTGGTACCATCATGCCCAATATCTCGATCAATATACATCATATAACAAAAATAACGAAAATACGTTT
>NC_046658.1:77860654-77865304 GCF_010883055.1 Belonocnema kinseyi | reverse complement strand
TATGATAAAAATCAAGATAAGAATACAATTCGCATAGAAAATATTTCGTTGAAAGAAGTAAGGCCAGTAATTGTATTAAGACAATCATTTCCATAACATGAAATATTTTCGCCATGATGGCACTGCATTGCATGTTTAGCTTATGGTTCACTTTTCTGTTCGTTTTGGACAGGTCTATGTTATTGTTCTTTTCTTTTAATCCTTGCCAAGGTTAATACATTTATTTAATTTAGATCAAGTCGATAAACGTTTCCGGTATTAAAATTATTAAATAAACTATGTAATTTTGAGCCATGGTATCGAAAAATGCAATAAAGAAAAACGCCTCTTTCCCATAAATGATTGTTTCTTCGCTTCAAATATTATTGACAGGTTGGCTTTTTTAAAGAGTCCAACTCAGCAATTCTTTATAATATTTTTTTCAATGAATTCATTAAGGTGGCCATTATTCTAAATTTTTTTCAAAATCTTACTTGGGTGAACCCAGTTTTTCATCAGAGCCACAGACTAAGTCAAGTGACTCATATGAAGAGGATGTTATAAGTAAATATAATATGATGTTTGAAGTCTCGTGCGATGACGTTCTAGGTACAAAATTACGAACGAAATTTAGCTTGTAATTTGTTTTCTACCGCTTTTTTACTCAAACAGCGGCCGAGAAAATAATAATAATAGTTGTTGTTATTACAAGGCGGGCAGGAGCATCTGAGTTTTGCATCATAGAGCTTATCTACGTGAACCTATTGCACTGTATCGTTGGATGAAACCCCACTGAAATAGGACTATTATCAGTAGTTTAGGAAAGATTTTGGTACTAATTAAGGCCTCACCTTCCAGTCGTACTACTCGAGATGCTAGGACTCCATATTTCAACGATAATTAGTAATACTGCATCCAGAGCCATCTTGAATAATTTGTAACTACAAAAAACTGATAGATATGTTGTTTTTAATTTTATAGGTGAATTTTAATCTGCTGTGGTATCAGTTAAAATATGATATTAGAAAGTCAACTTTATCGTCAGGAAGGACAAGGAAGGTTTCGTCTACATAACGGACATATACCGGAATCCGAAAATCTAATTAACCTGAGACATGCGTTTTAAGATCTTGCATTAAGATGTCAGACTGAATTTCTAAAATAGGCAAAGCATCATTGGTGCCAAATGTCTGCCTATATTAATGGTTTTAGAATTTTAGAAATTTACAGTCCATTAAAAAAGTTATACCTTTCGTAAATTCATCTAATGGAATTTTAGCGTTGTTAGCTATATATTTCGATCTATTTTCAATACATTCAAGGACAACATCCAAAAGAACGTTAGTAAAAATGGATGAGATTTTAAGCCAAGCCATGCTCTGGTAACCAGGATTTATAGTTTTAGGAATAAAATCATTGAAAGTAAGGGAATTTTAAATCGAAAGTTTATGAGTGTGTAAGAAGTAAAAAATAATGTTATTCAGTGTTTGAGCTAAAACATTTCTAGAGATAATGCGAGAGGGAATAGCTGGTCTGATGTGAGAGGTCAGTTATGCTTATGGAGCTTTAGAAAATCACAAACCTATCAGTGGTTTTGCCTGTAATAGATTTATATTATATGATATTATATTATATTGTACGATTCCAAAGTTAATGCCAAGATAATATACAAATCTTTTATATAGATTCTATTTAATCCGCGAATTGCGATTCAGAATGATCCAAATCTCAGGTAAATTACTTCTTATCAATTTAAATGATAAGCTACGGTCGAGTGTCAGTTTTTATGACAAATCTAAGTTATAACAATCACCATGCTTATCAAAATTTAAAAACTTATCTTTCGAGGAAATTTCCTATTGGAAAAAAATCTTAATGTTTCGACGCAAACTTAAATGACCAAAATCTAAACAAACGCCTCTCAAAGATATAAAAAATTCTAGAGGCCTGTTGGTCCAGCAGTCGAGGATTTTATCTTTAATTTTGAAACATCTATGCACAAGTGCGTAGCAAATTCCACGTAAACTATATATTAATGAAGGAATAATTTCTTTGAAATAAATGTAATAAAAATACCATTTTTGAATAAAATAGGAAACCCTTTATATTAATAAGATTTTGAAATATATTCGAAGTATATGGTAACATTTTAAAAAAGATTAATTTTCGAACTAAAGAAAAGAATTTTCAATAAAATACATTTACTTTTACCAAATAGTAGTACCTCAAAACAATTTTTTATTAACAAACTAGATACACTTTGAACGAAGAAGGTGAATTTTCAAGTAAAAGAGATGTATTTTTAGCCAAGTAGTCGAATCTTCAACCAAAAAAAGTGAACCCAAAATGTTGACTTATCTACAAAACAATTGAATTTTCAAATCAAAAATATGATGTTTTAATATGAAAGTAAATTTTTCAAAAAAAATTTTCATTTTCATAAGAACAAATTAATTTTTAACTGAATAGTTTAATTCAAGAAGTGACTCTTGACCCAGAATCTCGAGATGACTAGTGTAAAATTTTCGTAAGCTTAGCATGTTGTCTCGAATTTTCGGAACGATTAGTCCGTCTCATTTACCAACGTCTCCAACATGGTGTGCCTTGACCGACCTGAACCCAAAAGGGCTTACATATGCCAGTTTTTTTCTGAATATACTTTTGGGATGCCCCACGATCATTTTTAGTCCAAGAAGAAAAAAAATCACTTGGGCCGTTTTTGAGAAAACTTTTTTTTGATTTTTTTTTGAGAGGTTAATTAACAGATTTTATTAAAAATGAGTAGAACGTTGAATCTTATTGGCGCGAACCATGCAGTCTGACATCCTAAAAAGGGCTGCATGTGCTAAAGATCTTACGAGAACTGAAACACTTCAATATTTTAAAAAATGGTGAAAAATGTGGTAAAATATATACTCTAAAAATAAATAAAATATAAAAATATATAATCTAAAAGTTTTGGAGTAATGGTAATGAGAAGTCGATTTTAAGCGAATAATTTGAATCAAAAAATATATATACATAGTTTTGGGCAAACAACTTACTTTCTACGCATATCTGATAAAAACTGCTAAATAATTAATAGAAGGAGAAAATTATGGCCTTTTGAATACAGAAAATTTCAAGAACTTTAATCCTCGTATAAGTGCTTGGGACATAGGATAAACTGGAATAAAGGAATTTTCAAAGAACTGTTTTTTTTCCACGTTTTTCACCATTTTTCAGAAATATTGAAGGGCTTCAGTTCTCTGAAATTTTTGCAGAAATTTTTCGGGTGACAGACTGAATGGTTCGAGTCAAGAAAATTCCACGTTTAAGTAATTTATATTAAAATATGTTGATTAACCTTTTCAAAAACAAATAAATAATAAAAAAGAGTTTTCTGAGAAACGGCGTAAGCAATTTTTGTTCTTTTTGGACTCAAAATGATCGTGGGGCATCCCAGAATTATATTCAGAAAAAAAAACTGGCATATGCTAGGCCTTTCGGGTTGAAGTCAGTTGAGGCATACTGTGTCAATGCAAATTTCTTGACATTGTAGCAATTAAAAAGATTTACAACGGGTATTTTGTCGATTTTAAGCAGAGTTGAGGTCCATTAGTGGGATTGATAGTTTAACGATATCAGCGTAAAAATAGTGAAAACAGTCACGTAAAATTGAGAGGTAATTTTTTAACATAGTAAAAAGTAGTGGACTAAGGATTGCACCTTTTGTGACTCCAGCTGCGAGTGTCATAGTAGAGAAATCAGTATAAAAATATACAAATCTGACTTGGATCAGGGAACTTTCTGCAAAAGTTATAATTCTAAGCTGGAATGTAGACTTTCCATAAAAAATGCTATAAGTTACACTTTAAGACTGAGAATTTTCTAAAAGATTTATAATTCTCAATTGGGGAACAAAATAAATTAAAAAATTAAAATTTTCACTGTTCGACAGGGAATGTCGCAAAGAATTATAATCTTGCCTCAGGGACATGAAATTTCCACAAAAATTAGAATTTTTACTTTGCTGCCAGGAATGTGCGGAAAGAATTATAATTCTGAAATAGAGATATGCATTTTCGTAAAAAATTAAAATATTAAATTTTAGGTTCACTTTAGAACAGGAAATTTCGTTAAGAATAGAATTTGTTATGTGCACGGAGAAAAATAGTTCGAGAAACTTTACCAAACTCAGTTGGGTAAACTTGGAATGTATGGGCACTTTGATAAAGTTTCATTTCTAGTTCCTTAAAATGAAATTTGGTAATACCATATTCACTAACATGGAAGTGTGACAAATTAATACTAGTGTCTACCGAACTGTACTTTAATTAATACTGTACTTAGTAGTTGACATTTTGATAGACATAATTGTAAAATATATAAAAAGTTAGATAAAGATTAATGAACAGTTGGGTAAAACGCGGTCGAGGACTCCGTAGCAAATATAAGAGGGTTTATAGGAAAGTCATGAGGGAATCACTGACGCTAGAGAAATTTCAAATACCAGTTTGGTCAACAATGACGTTAAAGTACGAGTCCGTTAAGGCCGTTCAAAAAATATTTGGGTCCCGTCACAGCAACATTTTTTATTATTACACCATTAAGCCATTTCCCTTTCGGGGTAGGCGTGACTCACTCGGCAGGGGAAAGGAGTAGTGTGTGGATGGGATAGAGATTTTTCAG
>NC_046658.1:77850460-77860554 GCF_010883055.1 Belonocnema kinseyi | reverse complement strand
GCCTGAATTTCATCATTCCACCACGCATCACCAGACATTCTTCCAACAACTGCGGTACCACATACTTCGATTGTGCATCTAACAAGGATATCCCGTAACATTTTTATTGTTACATTTAATTGATGAGCGGGTTTTTAAATTTATAAGAAGTAAATCAAAACATTGTATAATTTTTTATTAAAAAATTTTTGACCTTAAAACCCTAAATTATTTAGTTTTCAATATTTTAAATGTTTGTATCGTGCACTTTTTAAAAATATTTTTGATGTAAAATATGCAAGCCATTAAAATTGAGCATTAAAACCTGAAAATTAAGTTTACATGAAATCTCTGAAATTAAATTGGGTTAGAATTTCAGAAAATAAATCGAATATGGAAGCTAATAGACTTTACAGGATTTATTAATAATATTGCATTAAACTTATGTATATAAAAATATGTAACACACACATGACTTGAGAAAATTTTGAATATCTCTTCTTGAAATAGGTCTTTATTCAAGATTTGCAATTTAAGATACTTTAATTTTTATTATGTGTAATTTATCATGTAGTTTTGAATGTGTTCTACATAATTTAATTTTATATACTCACAATTAAACATTCTACAATATTAAAACTGTATAAATGAAAATGCTGGGTAATTTTAAAGATCTAAACTTAATTTTTCAACTCTACATCTTCCAAATTAAAGAAATTTTTGTTGTGTATCATCAGAATTGAAACTGTTTTAATGGTGAAACTTGCATAATTTTCAACATTAAATTTGAACAATTCCAAACTTTTCAATTCTAACAATGTATGAATAAAGATTCTTAAATTTGACTGATTTTTAAGATAATGAGTCAAGTTTTAAATTCTAATTCTTTCAAATGAAATAAGTACCAATTTGCAGAATATAAAAAATTTAAATAATTTGTCGGAATAATTTTGGCTAATAATGATTTAAATTGATTTATTTTTCAATTCAATTAAATGGTATCGTATTAGTCAACTAAAATTTTGATTTTACTATTTGAATTCTAAATCTATGGAGTGACTAGATTCATTGGACTTCGCTGATACTACATTTTCTGTAAGATTTTACAGAAATATATTTTATTCTCTTGAATACAAAATTTATAATTGTTGAGTAATTGTAAAAAATTAATTTTTTTACTTACACTCACCTCTAAAGCCTTATCCATCCAACTGCTTATTACGTATTGTACTGAGAAGTTTGAACAGATATTTATTAAATTATATTTTACATTATTAAATATTTATTACAGACAAATATTAGGATAATGTTAAACATTCTCCTTTTGGTACATATATCCCAATTATACTTAAAAGTTCGGTAAAGTTTTCTATCCACATTTTATTCGTGAATTAAGTATTTCACTTTTTGTTGAAAATTCATCTTTTTATGTAAAAATTATAGTACGCTGTTAAAAATGATTTTTTTTGTTGTTAAAAATTAAGTTTACCAAATAAAAATTTTAATTTGTGATTGAAAATTCACTTTTTTGTAGAAAAGTCTTCTTTTTGGTTTGAAAATTTAACTTTCTTGTAAAAAATTTGTCTGCCAGAATAGAAAATTCAATAATTTCGTAGAAAATCTAACTTTTTCTTTGAAAATTTATATAATTTGTTGAAAATTCGCCTCACTAATAAAAAGTTTATCGTCTTGATTTGAAATTTATCTATTTGTTTTAAAATATGAGTCATTTATTGATAGCTCGTCTTTCTTTGTCAGAAACCCAAAATTTTTCGTTGCAAATTCAACTATGTGATTAAAATATTATATGTATTGAAAAAATTTATCTTTTTGAGTAGACAATTATTCTTCTGAATTAAAGAATAATCCTTTTTGTTGAAAATTTAACTTTTTTGTATAAAGCTGAGAATTTCGCGTTGACAAATCAACGTTTTGCTTCAAAAAATTATGTTTTTTTTTATTGGCATTTTCCCTGGTCACTTTTTTTTTAATTCGTCTCTTTTATTAGAAATTTAATCTCTTTTTAGTTAGCGAATACATGCTGAAATATTTTTCGATATCTAGAATACTTTCAAAAATTGGACCATTTATGTCATTTTATGAATTTTCATTCATCACACTCAATACCTACAATTTTATTTAAGGTATCAAGGATTGTAATTTTTAATAACAAATTTTAATTTAGAAAAGGAGTAAGGAACGGAAAAGTGATGATCACCAGGATATAAGGTTTCGGAAGTACAAAGAATTTATTTTACTAAACAATGTTTTTCATTTCTTAAACATAATTAATTTCCTCATAAATCAATTAAACCCAGTTTTCCTACTAAATAACTGAAAAACAATTTTTTCATTCTACTTAACGGAAGAAAATGCTAAAAAAATGAGTTGGAAAACCTCTAACATAAAAAAACCACTAAAATGGCAGCACTTAGACTTACGCCAGGGGCGTCAACTTCGATTAATGGTAATAAAATTTTATTTCCCTACTTTAATAAAATCTCATTTCATTTTGCAAATTTACAGACTGATTTTTATTCATTTTCTTTAGAATCCATTTAAAACTTTACCAAACTTTTAAGTGTATAATAAATTTTTTACTTTAAAAAAATAGCCGAAATTTATCATTCTGTAATCGATTTTGAGGGAATTATTGTCATTGCATGATTTGAAGTTTGGTTGACTTCACATTTGCAAACATTACTCAACAAGCATGCAACTTTACCCTCTTTTTCCTAAATGTGTGATAGAATAGTTTTTAATAATTACACCACGTGCATCGATGATTACTTTTGAAAATCTTTACTCTACATTTGGAAAATTTAATCTGCGTTGATTAAGTTTACCGAACTGTCATTTATTCTTTAACATTTCGCAAAACGCAAATTATTGTAATAATATCAAGCAATCTCCTTTTGGTCCATATATAACTTTATTGTTTAGCTTTTATATAAATTCTTTTTAATATATTGTATAATGACCTTCGAATTAGTGCTTAAATGTATGAGTACACCTACATACAATTTATACCTTGAGAAAATAAGAAAATTATATAATTTTAAGTTAGGCCAAGAGATTTCAGTACAGAATTATAACGTTCACTTTTAGGCCATTAATTTTCTAAAATATTTATAATTCTGAGTGGGAACGAAATAAAGAAAAAATATGATTTTTACTTTTGCACAGGTCATATCACAAAAGATTATAATCTTGACTTTGCGGTAGCGAATTTCCACTAAAATTATAATTAATTTCCGAAAAGAATTATAATTTTTATTTTAGACTCACTTCATGTATGCGCTTATTTTTGTGTGTAACACATTTTTTTAGTTGCATGCAAAATATCTGCTATAAATTTTAAGCAATGAAATTCTCACTGCTCCCCTTGATCAAATGAGCACGTTTCTTTGACGCTGTGTAAAATTACAGAAATTTGGGTTACGCCATATTTATTTTTGATTCTTCACTTTAAAACAGGAAGTTTCATTAAGTCAAATAACTAACTTTAGAATACGGTGTCTTTGAAAAGAATGATAACTTGATATTTAAAACAGGGGTATTTTCTTATTTCATTCAATTGTGGCTTTGTATAGAAAACTTTTTGAAACAATTACAGCTCTGATTCGGGAATTTCGTATAGAGTTATAATATTGTCTCTGAGGAGGTAGTTTTTGACATGGAGCAGGGGTCTAATAATTTTAATTATGACTTATAAAAAAAAGAACTTTGAAAAACAATCCCTGTTCCAAGTCATATTTCGCCAAATTTTGAAAACTCATGGTTCTAAATTTTGGAACAAGTAAGTTTTTATATTAGTAATTTAAAATAAAAAATCTTTTAAATCAATATAATTTAGACTTGAAACTGAGAATATTTTGAAAAAAGAAAATTGTGATTCGGCGCAGGATATTTTCGTAAACAATGATTTAATTCCATGTTAAATGTCAGAATTTGTCCCAAATTGAAATTTCTCCCTTTTAAATTTTCTATTAAGAAAACTACCAGCTAGATATGTAGGTAGAAGTGCAAAGGTGTGGAGATGAGGCGAGGAAAAAGGAGGTTAAGTGTGAACCGGAAGGTCCAGGAACAAGGAATAGAGAACAGCGCATCCTAGTAGAGAGAGAGAGAGAGAGAGAGAGAGAGAGAAGCAGAAGACTGGCGCAAAACTTTGTAGAGAGTAGAAGGGAGTTATAGAACAGTATTCAGCAGAGAAGCGTAGAACAAGGAAAAGGTAGAAGAAGGAAAGACAGAGGGAAATAGGGAAGGCTTGGAGGTGTGGAGAAATCAGCAGGTACGTTTCTTGGCAGACCGGATACAGTTTCGGGCAGACGCGGGAGGAAAAAATCGTGCAATTTTTCACACCAAGGTGGGAGAATAAGAAGGAACTGATGAATGCGAAAAAGAATTAAAAAGGCTCGGGTCTATGGTTAGAGGATGACTGGACAGAAAGGGAAGAGGAAATCCAGGAATGGCTGAAGAAAGAGAAGAGAAGAATCGAGTTGTTGGGGATAGAGGTCTAGCTAAGATGGATGAAAGCGAAATGGGAGAGACGATATGGCAGTGGATTGATGTAGAAGAAGAAATGGTGGTCACAGGCATCATAAGGAGGAAGACGGATTGAGAGCAGGATATGAACGAAAGCAAGTGTGAGGAGTAGAAAGAAGAAGTTAAATAAGTGCGGGAGGTGGAAGTGTTATAAGGGAGAGTTAAGAGAGCGAGGGGTGCTGAGAAGCCATGTTGTCTGTTTAGAAGGGTTAAAAATGTAAAACTGAAAGATTTTGCTCAATTTGCTCGTGCGCGTTGAATTTATGGTGTACAAGTAGTGATTTATGGTTTAAGAGACAGAAAGAAAGTTGTATTGGTATTTTTTAAGATTCCAAACCCCGAAAGGGAGGAGTATAATAAAGGTACTAACTATATTTCTAAATTATGAAAGAACATTTTATAAGTACATATAATGCTTACTTGGAACCAGAAACTTTTGGCATAGAGTGAAATAGAGAGGTGCCTTGTAACAGGGAACTTTTGTGAATAATTATAATTTACACTTCATTATAAGGAATTTCTGCAGAGAATCATAATTCTAACTTTCACAAGATAAATTTTTCTTTCGATTATATTAATGAAAATATTTAAATAGTAATTTCTTCATTCTTATTCTACCTGCAATACATAGAGTAAAAACAATTATAAACTATGGTAATATGTATAATTTAAATATGGAAACATGCTTGAATACAAGTATGTATCTCTTTATTGTTTCATTTCTTTCTTCAACTAATTCTTAAGTAAGGATGAATTTTCGTTTTAATCTGTTCTCACTGAAGAAAAACCAAATGTGGATGACGCATCGCTAAACATACGTGAAATTAATGTAAAAATAGTCAAACAATTCAATTAGTTCTCTAGTTCAGTAGACACACTTTGATGTTGTAGTAGCCATGGTAAACAATCTTAATATTTGTTCTTCAAGGCGTTCTATTATACCAACCTAATTTACATTATTAAAAAAAATATTGTATTGAATAATGTAACATTAACTCGCTACAAAATACAATAAAAGATATTGAAAATCCTAAACTTATAGTTAAAAAAAGAGGTATCGTGATGTTTTCATCGTGACTAAAGTCTTTAAATAGCTGATTGAATGAATTTGAGGCAGGATTTACTGAATGATCATTTACCCATTTTCCATGTAGGCCAGACTGAATCAAATGCAACAAAATTGGATCAATTCGTCGAATATAGGGCGATCCTGGTTCTAAAACCATAGCACGTAAACCATTCCGGAGACATGTTTTTCCAATCTTAGTTAAACCATGCATTTTATCGTATTCATGTACATAAAATGTCGCCTCTCTTCCTTCCATGATGCAAGAGATGTTCTTATACTTAATTAATAACTCGATGCAGTTTCTATTTGAAGATCCGATTATAGTTTTATGCAGTAAGACATTAGTAATCTCGTCGTTTTCAGTGCCTCGCAAAACTGTCAAGAGATTCTTGCTCATCATCAGTGGGAGAAGAGAATTATTCAAATCTTCTAAAGTATTGATTTCCATTTCATATTCCTTTGTAAACTTGATACCAGTCAAAACTGTGTAAATGACTGATGAGGAAATCAAAAACGCAAAAAGTTCGAAAACGAAGATGATTTGCTCTGTCAATTTTTTTGGCGTAGAGGGAATTGCGAATCCAAGCGCTGCCTCTAATATGTATAAAGGGGACCACACACCGCTTTTAGATTGCATAATGTTTCCTACTATGAAGGGAATTAGCATCATCACGAACATTGACACTGCCATGTAAAAGCACTGGCTTGAATATTGTAGAGATACAGTTTTATATTTAAAAATTGGTATAACAGGACGGTAACAAAATTCCCCAACTGTCATGCTGTATTCTATGAATGTTTTTCCTCTGATAATATACTCACCTAAATTAGTGTAGAATTGCATTTGGTTATGAGTAATTTTATATGAAGAAGTGCTCTTCTCGCTTAGGTCCCTTTTCCAGTCACCCCACCCCTCAATGTGGGTACCAACATCTAAAATTGAGCAATTCATCGCTTTAGACAAAGCTTTCACTATCAGGCCTTCCGCTCCAGTAATTTCGATAGGATATCCCGATTGATTTCGTTTTACACGAATTACAGGAGGCTCATCAAAAGAAACGGTTTTTAATTCATATCCGTTCAAATCCTTTAAATTTTCATGGAAAAAATGAGTTTTTTCTGAACATTGCTTCTTAATATATATCTTCGTGAATGGATTAAATTGGTGCACCGTCGCTATATGTTGATGATAATGCGTATACCAATTCTTTTCCGAGACTTTCTGGTCAACATATTCGACAACCTTAACATCTAGAAAATTAATTAACCACAAGCTATGCAGAAACCTTATGTAGCTGGATCGTTTTTCCTCTGATAAGAAAATTAGCAAACACTTTGGGCGCCCTTTCTTTCCTGTTAGTTTATTTAAAGTCTTTTTTATTTCATTAGTATGATAATAATCCTGCTTTCTGCTTAAGGTCTGTATAGTGATAAATAGTGTCGTCGTTCTAAGTTCGGTAATGTTTCCTGCATAAACCAAATCCAGGATCTCCGTATTGTTAAGTTTTTTTAAATTAATTATTCTAGTAGGAATACTGCCTGCAATTTTACTGACAATTTCATTTGCCAATAAAGGTATCTCACCATCAATACTTTCATGTTGGACCACTAAAACTTGAAACACTTCAGCCTCTTGTTTGATATAGTCAACAAGTGTACCAATACATTTTCTTGAGTTAGAGAAACCTTGCACATACGGCAGAAAAATAAAAAGAAAAAAAATGTGGACGAATGTCATATTTATAAACATTATGAAAATTTTTCTCTGTTTATAGAATGTATTAATGACTTTCACAAACATTAAAATTACACGTGCACTGATATACAAATTTGTAGTAGACTTAATTCATAAGTTTACGAAGAAAATATGCACTAGAAGTGCATGTAACACGCGTCCTTCTTTAAAGGCTTCTCCCGCTTGAGTACCATTTGAAAAAGAAATGTTTACGTGAAGTTCATGTTGTCTGCGTAAATACGTAATATTTCATTATCGATTTTTTTTGGCCTGGTTTAGCATAAGCAGCATTCATTCATTATTTTATGTGTTATGACGCTTCTTTCAGTGTTATCTGTAGAGATATAACTTGGCTATAATTTTCAAAATATCTACTGTCCGCTATTATGTATGTAACAATCAGTCATTAAAAAGCATATTTTACGTAATTTTCGAGTCCTGAATGTCGATTTCTTTTCCTTATCTGAATGCATCCATTGAAGTTTTTATTTCTTAAGTAAATAATAACCTCAATTAAGATTATAATTTTTCATTTTCATCATTTGTATCTGATCCTTGAATACTTCTAATGCCAGAAGAATTTTCCCAGCTGCGGTATTCCAGCGAAAATTTAATAGTAAACAAACGATATTTAATAAAGGTTTATTAATTTGCAAATATTTTTAATCGCATAGAAAAGCAGCAAATTGTGTAATTCAGAAAAAAAAGATGATTATCCTTGGACAGAAATTGCGCCATACGCGGACCTATTTTGTGTAGATCAACAGTATTCACTATAAAAACTGAAGTAAACTATCGTTTAAAAACAACCTTTTTACGAAAAATTTAGGCATTCGAATAATTACATAATAATAATTAATGTTAAAGTTTCCATTGATATATGTGAATAGCAGTAAAATTTCAAACTCCATTGTTAGTACACATTTAAATAGATAGATCCTTTTTCCGCTACAGACAAATCACTTAAGTGTTTGGAAGAATATTCTTTTTTTCTGTTTATTCCTTTAAAACGTTTTTCACGTTCTTAATCCTTGATAAATACAGATTTATTTTGAGAATTGAGTGGCGCAAAATAGTGTTGTTTTTTTACGGTTAGTAGAATTTTCTGCATTTTCCAAATCTTGGGGTCTTCGGGCCTGTTCAGTATGTTTGAATTGATAACTTCAGTAGGAAGTATGCTTGCAAGCTTAAGGGGAGGTTCTCATTCGAAATCGTCACAAAATCGAATTTTCGATCCGCGCATCAGAATAGTTTCTACAGGCCATTTTTCGAGGCAGCGTTTAGGCCCCCATGGGACGCTCTCGGCTCGAGACTCGCGCCTCAAGTAGTAACTGGCTCGAGCCATTTATCTCCAGGAGAAATTCGAGGTGGAGGAAGGACTGTTATACGGACCAGGCATCGCAAACTAATCGTAAGTTATTTAAAAACCACAGAAAATAGTGAAAAACTAAAAATATCGGTCAACATGGTTAAAGTCACATTTTAGTCCGCCATATTGGAATCGCCATTTTTATCTTTTTTATTTTGGTACATTTTAACTCAAATTCGTGTTTATAAATCACAAAACCTTTTTCTTGTCTATTTTGGTTGAAATACCACCTATTTTTTGGTATGGGTCCGCCATATTGGGTCGGCCATTTTGAATTTCGACAAACTGACTTCAGATTCGCAATCAGCGATGTCAAAAAACCCCTTATTCCATGTAATTCTTGACATTCCACCTCGAATAATTCATTGGAGGTGTTCTCAAAACTTTAAACGCGTTTATCTCAAAACATTTTTATTATTATTATTATTACACCATTAAGTCATTTCCCTTTCGGGGTAGGCGTGAGTCACTCAGCAGGGGGAAGGAGTAGTGTGTGGAAGGGATAGAGATTTTTCAGATTGATCCAGAATTCTCGTGCTATTTAAGTAAATAATACGTTCGTTCCGCAACACTGCTCCGACCCAGGTTGCTGATCAATCTCTCTAGCAATCACCCCAAGCGAAGAACCTCACGAAGTCGTTATGTAAGGTTCCCTACTTGGGTCCATTAATAGCCAAGGTCTTTGTTTCAGGCGTCGTTCACTCTACTGACACTCTTTTTATTAACTATTTTCCGGCATACTTTCCTGTCCTGGCATACTTCTCTAGCTTCTTTTATGTCCATGCATTTTTTCATGCAGGCTCTTGTGTTTCAGTGACTTCTTATGTCTCTCCTAAGTAGGGTCTCTTTCACACATTCTAACCATTCTTTCCGCGGTCTACCTCTGGGCACGCTGCCATTTACTTTACCTTGATACACTTGTTTCGTTAGTCGTTCATTTGGCATTCTCTCAACATGTCCGAACCATCTTGACCGATTTCTTTCCCATGTGTCTACTAGTGTCTCTTCTGCACCACATTCTTTTAGAATTATCTCGTTACTAACTTTGTCATTAGGGATTTCCCGATTATTATGCGCATGAATCTCATGTCAATTGCGTTAATTTTATTCTTATCTATTTTTTGATAAGTCCATGTCTCGCTATCGTATAGTACAGTCGGTACAAATATAGAATTACGTATTGTCATTTTAGCTTTATTTGATATATTTTTACTTCCGATAAGGGGACCTGCTCTACCAATAACCTTCTTACCTTCATTTATTCCTCTATCTAATTCCTCATCTATCTTTCCGTTCCTAGTAAATAAGCTACCAAGGTATACGAACTTATCAACTTGTTCAATTCTCTCATCATTTAATAAAATATTGCATAGCGTTTTATCACTCTTTCCTTCGAA
>NC_046658.1:77834924-77850360 GCF_010883055.1 Belonocnema kinseyi | reverse complement strand
CATCTCCGAATTGTCTCCTAAAATAGTCTCTGAAAGCCTCTCGTATTCCATCTGCATCATATACCATTTCCCCCCTACTATTTCTCATGTTGACAATTTCTGATTTTTCAAAACTGCGGACAATCTCACTTGATAACGGTTCAATTAAATGACTTCATCTTTTGCGCTATCGAAAGAAAACCTTTTTTATTGGAGCATGTACCTATAAAATCTACAAATTCTTTCTATTCACTACTTTTTGTGAATCCTTAAAGTGGAAAGAAAACGCTAAAAAATCGACTTCAAAGTTTGAGACCGCCTTTAAACTCAACCATTACGTCAAATTTGAGTTTGATAGGTACAAGCTCCAATAAATTCACTGTACTTGTGAGCCTTATTTTCAGTTTTGTGTTTTAGATTGATCATGAGACAGCAAATTTAAAAATTAGGACAAAAATATAACCTTTTTAAATACCAAAACCGTTTCCTTCTATGTTTTTCCATTGGCTCACAAAAAAATTCCAAATTTGGTTAACTTTTTGGCCATTTGAATCAGAACCTCCCTTTAATCGTATCTTCATTTGCTAATAAAGCTTTCTCTTAATTACGAGTTTCACGTAGAATTATTACAACTAAAACTGCTTTAAAACCTTGTTTAACATATTCAACAGTCTAGTAGTACACTGTCTTGACTTGAAGAATCCTTGTCCACAAGTCAGAATAATTGGTGTTGGGTAAATATGATTTTCACGACATTTTTCCGGAAAATTGTTTGCAAGTTTACTGACCATGTCGAAACCCTTCAATAAACTTTGCACGTCTCACCTATAGAATATATCCTTCTTCAAAGGTGCGTAAGGTTTGAGCTAGATTTGAATAATAAGCCCACATAAGTTTATAGTTTATCCATGATTGAGGGAGAGTCACCAAAAATAATCACACACAACTAAACATTTTTTTTTAATTATCGAAATAACGAAACTAGGCATTAGTATTCTGAATCACCAACTACTCTCTAAATATAAAGATCTCACCATGTGATACAAAAATTTGCTTAACTAGTCGTGACCTACCCAAAATCCATGTATCTCGAAGCAAGAAACTTAGCGTCAGTGTGGGCCTACCATGCAGAGAGGAAAGGTGGGCATGGCGAACGAAGAGACGACTGAGATCTGATGAGTAAGGTAAAATTGGAGGGTGCTTGCGCTCATGAGAAAGATCAGCGTAAGACAAGCGTCCTCCAACTCGCAAAATCCCATCCTCCTTCCCACAAAGGGATTCAGTTTTCTAAGCGGATTTCCTGCAAATAAAGATCCCTCATAATTTAACAACGCGATTTCTGTAGAAAAATGTTGTGCTCGAACCATTAAAATGACCGCAAAGCGAGCGTCAGCAATCTCTGATGCGGTGAGAAAGGCGGCAAAGTCAGATTCTCCGTTTTGACATTTGCATAATCTAACGAGAGGTCGGCGACAATATGCTACGATTCGGATCAACCGAGTTAAACTTGAATATCGCTTCAGAATTTCCGGTTCACTTTCTGGGCCTTGAATGTGCAGCAGTTACCGAGTGTTTGGCTGTTAGGGTCATTCCTTCTGAGAAAGGGTGAGCCATTTGGGACCATTCCACCATAACTCAGATTGCTGAAGATTTGATGGTTTTACTCCATGGGTCGCCAGATCTGCTGGATTTTCTTTAGTCGACATATAGGTCCGTTCAGCCGAGGGCAACTCAGTTTGAATGAATGATACGCGGTTCGTTTTTGCCATTAGGAGTGAGACCTTGCAAGGACCTTCGTTCATTGGAAGCCTGGGCTATACAGCAGCAGCATACGCCCGCGATGAAGCATTAGCAAATCCGTGAAGTTGAGCTTCACAGTCTAGAGAGGCTCCCAGCCAGCGACTGATAGGAAGAGTTTAAGAGAGATGTAATTGAATTGCAGTAATTACTCCATCGTTCAATGATTTCCTCAGTTAGAGGCGAATCTCAGTCACATTTAAAGTTCCAGCGATCTTGCATTAAAATTTTGGCAGTGACTGTGATGGGAGCAAGCCAGCCGAGGGGATCGAATAACTGCGATATTCTTGTTAGGATAGATCTTTTGTTAGGGTGCTTAACGGCAGGTTTCATTTTAGTGATAGTAACTCCAAACGTATCTGTCGCTGGATATGTACACACACCCAAAGTCTTGATTGATTCATTCAAGTCCATATGCTTATAGATCTTGTTTAGCTGACCGCGATGATGCAAAATCTTAGGTTGGTTTGCCGCCCATCTGTCCAGTTTGTTCCAGCTGAATGTAACAGTGATGCTAATTGATGCTAAATGAGTCAGGGCACGAACAGCTAAGTAGAGAGCACAAGCAGTCCCGTAAGTAACCGTTGTCAGTCAATAATCCACCGGGTGTTTCTCAAATACAGGAATCCAAAGAATTCTCTGCAGATTAGAAGTATTAAAGAAATATAACTTTGAAGAGCAGGGCCTGCCATTAGAAATTCGTTCAAGCAGTGTTGTTCAGAGGTTTGTGGTGATGCGTCGAAGACCACGCGAAATTTCCACTGAGTGGGTGTGGACTGGACTACGGGATGATGTGGAATGTACCAGGCTCGCGGTTTATCTAGTTCAGCTTCTGGAATTTTCTCCATGTGACCTAATTCCTCATATTCCTTTATAAAGTTTTGATAAGCCTTAAGCCAGCTGAGGATCCCTGAGGAAACGACGATGAACATTTGAGAGTGAGCTTAAGGCTACCCGCCGGCTTTCGATAGAAGAAGGTGGAGGTTTTGATAGAAACTAGAAGATAGGAGGGGCCACCTCTTCCACAGCCCAAAAGCGTTTAAGCGTTTCTTGCAAGCCATCGTCTATGGTGCAATGCATGGTTTTAAGTGTTATTGAAAACGTGGGCGCCGCCCGCCTTGGAGCGTCCGAAGACAGTGATCGTGTAATGATCTAGCGGTAAATGTTGAGCTATTAATTGAGTTGCTGTAAACCGGCGTAATCCTGAGCGCAAGACTTGGCCATAGACATTGAACCCTGAAATTATATCAATTGAGCCTGGTTCTAGTCAATGAGGATCTGCTAACTTAATATCTGCAAAAAGAGCAGGATCAAAATCCGTGGGTTTCCTGGAGGGAAGTTGTGAGGTAAAACGTGGCAGAATCAGAGATTGAATTTTGAGATGAAATGAAGTGTCACTATATGATTGTAATAATACTTGATTTGTGGCACGCACAGTACTAGCTCTTGATGCACCAATGTCACTGAGGGCAATCCTTTTACAGCGCTTGAAAAGTTTGAGTAATTGCGCCATTGCCTCAATAATAAATGAAACTTCAGAACCCTGATCGAACATAGCGCGTACACGTACTGGAGTTCCTCTACGGCCGAGAAGCATGACCTGAGCCGTAGCCAGAAATACGGAATGTCTTTGGGTCGGTATACTTGCTGTGTTAGACGATACTCTTGCTGGAATCCGGGGGTCCCTAATTTATTGACAGAGATCAGCCCTCTTATTGCGAATTGCGGAAAGGGTTGCTCGTTTCGGGGATGCGTCGTGAATCGACGAATGATGTTTTCTTTTGCACGTTGAAGACCTATTTTTACATTGAAAATTTTTTGAATGATGGCTACCTAAACAATTAAAACACAAACGTTGGCGATACACCTCTTGTTGGCGTTGATTGGGGGGTTTCCCTTGATACTCGGGAAATGTAATGATATAATGTCCACCCTCACAGAGTGGTCATAGAAGGGCTGATCTACCATGCGTATTAAAACTGGAACTGGCATGAAAAATACGTTTGGGATTTGCTCCAGATTTTAAATAAGTTGGGACGGGCCTATTATTAGTCTTACTGTCAGCAGCAATCATACGGAGTGCATGAGAGCGATGTTCCATATTACCCAATGTTCCAAAGGCATTTTAAGGTTTATCAGCGCGCGTACGATATGCTGAGCCTCATCCTTGAATGGACCTAACAAGAGAGGAGAATAAATCACAAAAATTCTCCCAGTCTTCGTAGCGGCCTGAAAATGTTGGGAGATCCAATTTGGGTAGTTTAGCACTGCGAGGATACATGTCTGACTCGTCCCTTTCCACCGTGCTCTGAGCCTGACTACGAATATTTATTGAAGCAGTGTCTAATCGATCTAAATATGCAGCATTTTGTCTTGAAGGGACTCGTATACATTTTCTGTCTGAGCGAACACGTGATCGACCATGTAAGGATCGGTAGTGGCATTTTCCTTCACAACGATTTCAGCATGCGTCACATGAACCTCTTACCAAGTTATTTCAACAGAGGCGGGTCGCTGTTCGATAATACTGCGTGTATGGCTTTCCGAAGAACTACCCTTGAAACGCACTCACAAAAACGCAGTTCACACAAACCAGTAACGGGAATCGACAATCCAAGCAGTGATCCACAGAACTGATCCTAAATACAAGCTGTGATCTACAGTACTGATACAAATACGAGCGGTGATCCATAGTAATGATACAAATACAGGTGGTGATCCACAGTAATGATCCAAATACAAGCGGTGATCCACAGTAATGATCCATCATAAGAAGCGGTAACAATCCAAATATAAGCGGGGATCCACATGACAATGATCCATCATACGCAACGCTAGTACTTCAAACTTGAGTAATCACAAACGATCCGCCACAGGACGAAGCACAGCTCGAGAGCACACAACCGTAATCCAAAATGTGGTGAGGCACAACACATAGCGAGAAGGATCACTATATACCCGAAATACAAACTAGGTCACTATGTCGGTATGTCAATCGCACGTGAGACGGAGTACAAAAAGGAGATCTGCTACGATCGACTACTCACGAAGAAGTGAAAACTATACAACGCGACCCTGCAGGGATAGACGACCGCTTACAAATTTTCCTAAACTTTACGATCGCAATACATGACCGAAGAATGGTCCGCCGGAGAAACAATTAATTTTGATCGGTCGAAGGCCATGGAAGACGACAAGTCCGCATGGTACGCACAATAATCAAGATAACCCAACTCAAAGTCCAAAGCCACGATTTGACCGAATAAGTCAAGAAGACTAAATATGCTGACTGGGTATAAGGATTTTTCAAAAAGAATTATAATTCTAAATTGGAACCGGGGATTTCCGTACAGAATTGTAATGGCCACTCTGAAGCTAATAATTTATTAAACGATTTATGATCCTGAGTTGGGAAAGGAAATAAATAAAAAAATCACTTTAACTTTTGCACAGGGAATATCGCAAAGAATTATATTTTCGACTTTAGACAGGAAATTTTCACAAGAATTCGAATTTTGACTTTGCAGGCGGGAATTCTCCCAGAGAATTTATTATAATTCTAAAATAGAACTCTGAATTCCCGTAACAGAATTTTCATTTTAGGTGAACTTGAGAGGTACAAATTCAAAAGGGCCTAACGCTTATATTTTCTAATTATTTTAAAAAGTAAGTTATTATATTTCTAAATTAAAGAAAAATCTTCTAAATTTATGTAATTTAGACCTAAAACTGGAAATATTTTTAAATAAAGATAATTGTGAATCGAAAAAAGGAACTCACTTTGTCGAAATGAAACAAACTTTCCACAAAAGTCGAGAAACCTAAAACAGCAACTATGCTAATGAATATGAAATTAATAAACGTTGTTCAACGTCTTCTTTTTTTACAGAAAGTATGAATCCCTTTTACAAACTTTACATGTAGCATGCATAAAATAAATCGGCCTTGAAAGGTCGATCACGCACAATCCTGAAAAACTAAAAGTTTTTTTTTATTTGAACGAATAATAAAACTACGCTTTACAGTTATAAACTGGAAACAGCACTTTGAATTCGAAGATCTCCCTATGCGATCTAAAAGTATGTCAAAGCCTTGTACTATGGAAAAATATTTTTTCCTTTTATCGTATCGATTTTTATGACCGTAGTTTCAGCAAAGGCCTTTAAATAATAATCATTAGTCAGTCTCTGTAGTTGTAAAGTCAATTATTTTTATTTTTTGCTGATGTGGGATCGCGAAGTTGAGAAATGTTTTATATTTGTTTGTATTCCACACTACTATAGAGTCAATTTTGCGATCATTAAGACTATAACGTAGTTACAATTAGGTCCTTTCTATTCTATTTTTTTCCATTTAACAAATCTCTATTCTTCACGATCGACTATAAATTCTCCTATTCCGGCACCATGGCCATTATTATTCCTATTTTCCGTATCCTGGATGTATCGGAGGAGCACTATACTGGAATATTTTATGTGCTGTTGATGCTGGGCCCAGCCGAGGCTAGGCTCGGCACGATACTCGCGACTTAAGCACAAAAACCGTAAGTTCTTGTCCCAGCTTTGCAGGTACGATAATATCCTAATATATCTTCATCTTCGTTTCCCCGTTGATCGTTTTTGAAGTCTCCCACTTGAAAAGTTATCCATAACTGATATTCGAATTTGTCCTGAACATATGAAGAAGCTAACTCAAGTTAGTATGGGCCGATGGTCAGTTGACGTAAATATTAAAGATCTATTCGAGGAAACACAGGAACGTCTTCCTGTCTTAAACGTTCCTACATGGTGGTGCTAAAATATTAAGAAATAGGTTCAGGATTAAAGTATTTATACTTGTGCTAACAGGAAATAACTAAACTACTATATGTTATTGTAAAACTTCCAATTACTCATAAAGCTACTTTAAAAGAGTGTTTCTCTTGGTTTCAGGATCCAAAAAGATCGAGTTGGTTTAAAAGGTATAACGAGAATACACGTAAAAAAATCGATGTCGCCACCGTGCCAGTGTGAACTACTCATGTGACTAGGTCAAACTTGAACCTTAACATTTGATTTTAAGATTATGGTCAAGCTCATATTCGGATGTGGAATTCTACGCTCTTTTCATTTACAGCGTCAAAAAAGAGAGTCGCTGTTAAAAAACCAATTTGACCTTGAGATGACACTTTGATGTTGAACTTGATGTCAAGGTCGCAAATACTCCTTGTATTTGAGTTGAGCAGCAAGCCTTAGATCACGAAGCCCACAAAGACATTTGTTCAAGATGCCGAGCTACGCAACATATAACAAATTAAACCGAATTAACCGAAACCACTTGTCCAAGTAGAGTCAATAGCCGATGAAGTGGAGCTAATACCTAGTGCTACTGAATTCATCGGGTTTTATCACGGAACCCGGAAGGTTTTGTGCTTTGTGACCATGTAGACATTTCTTTAGGACGCTGAGATACAAAACATACAGCAAATTCAACTAAATTAACTGAAAATACTCTTCCTTAAGAAATGTGCGCGGTCCTTCAAGTATTCTAGTTAAAAATTAATACAGGGAATTTTCGTATAGAATTTTAATTCTGACATTTAAAAAATGTATTTGTTTCAAGGTCAGTTACACCAGCCCCGCCCCCTTCTCTTAATTTTTGAGTTCACTATAGCCCACTGAATTGCGCCCCAAATGCGCTCAAATGCGCCAACGATTAAAATTTTTGCGCCACAAAACTGTAGGAGTTATGTCAGGTGTTACGCAGGGGGGGGGTGACGCTATACTTCCCCCCATTTAAAAAATCAAATTTTAAATCACACGATCTTGATGATCTTTAAATGCGCTCATATGCGCCATAGAGAAAAATTTTGCGCTACATTGATAACCGAGTTCTTAGCGATCGAAATGGGGGGGCGTCCTTTTTCTAAACTAATAACATTATTCCAAATTCATCATACCTATCTTTCATAACTTCAAATGCGCTCAAATGCGCCACCACTAAAAAATTTTGCGCTAGCTTATTAACAAAGATATTATACTTTGGAGGGGGGGGGGGGGTGCATTGTAACGCAGGTGTTAAATCCTCAACAGTGATTTGCAATATAAAGTTGAAGACATGGATTCTTTAAACTTCAAATGCACTCATATCTGCTTTAATTGTTTTTTGAAAATTGTTTCAAAAGCGCTCATGTACGCCACTTTCAAAACTAACAAAAACAATAATCAAACCCCCAATTAACACTTGCCACCGATAAACTACCCGCCGAGATCTCTACATAACCTAAATTGCAATATAAAAATTTATAATGATCTCTTCAGACAAAATTTCAAATGCGCTCATATGCGCCACTTTCAAAATTGACAAAAAACCATAAACAACCCCCTTATTTTCGATCGTTATCGATCTACCACCCGATGATATTATCAAATAATTTTAATTGCAAAATAATAATGTTTAATGATCTCTTCGTATAGGATTTCATATGCGTTCATATGCTCCACCTTCAAAATGAACAAGAAACTGAAATCAAGCCTTTCCTTACCAATTGTTACGAGTCACTATTCGATGATATCTCCAAATAAACTAAATTGCAGTATACAAATTTATCATCGCCCTCATTACCACTTGTTCTCACTATCCGATATCCCCAAATAAATTAAATTGCAGTATAAAAATATAAAATTGTCTTTTCGAATAGGATTTCAAATGCGCTCATATGCGCCACTTTCAAAATTGACAAAAACCCAAAATCAACCCCCTCACTACCACTTGTTACGATCCACTTTTCGATGATGTCTCTAAATTAATAAAATTGCAGCAGACAAATTTATTATTGTATCTTCGTATAGAATTTAAAATGCACTCATATGCTCCACTTTCGAAATTGACAAAAAACCATAATCATCCTCCTCATTACAACTTGTTACGATCCACTATCCGATATCTCCAAATTGATTAAATTGCAGTATAAAAATATAAAATTGTCTCTTCGGATAGGATTTCAAATCCGCTCATTTGCACCACTTTCGAAATTGACAAAAAACCATAATCAATCCTTTCACTACCACTTGTTACGATCCACTTTTCGATGATGTCTTTAAATAAATAAAATTGCAGCATACAAATTCATAACGATTTCTTCGAATAGGATTTCAAATGCGCTCATATGCGCCACTTTAGAAATTGGCAAAAAACCATAATCAACCCTCTCATTACGAATTGTTACGAGTCACTATCCGATGATATCTCCAAATAAATTAAATTGCATTATAAAAACTTAGAATTATCTCTTCGGATAGGAATTCAAATGCGCTTCTAAGTGCCAATTTAAAAATTGAAGAAAAAACTTTAATTTAACTCAGTATAACAACGTATCATCTATCTAGCCCACGCTGTTAACACCAAAGAACATTAATTGCTGTATAAAATTTTATAAAAATTAAATTATAACGAATCACTGGGGAGTGTGTTGTCCCTGATTTAAAAATAGTGAATTGTTAACCGAATTGTGAAAATAGGAGATTCTCAACAAGCATGAAGATGCTGCGTGAGTGAATCTAGCGTGGTTATTACAGGAGTTGGGAATCTGCTAGTGTCCAACATGTTTAATACATTGTGAACACTCCTCAAATGAAAATCCTCTACACAAAATGTATCACGTATTCTGTGAATGACCCCTAAATTTAAGGTGTAGAGGATTTTCATTTGAGGAGTTTTCACAATGTATTAAAAATGTTGGACGCTAGCAGATTCCCAACTTCTGTAATATTCACGCTAGATTCACTCGTGCGGCAACTTCATGCTTGTTAGTTATCTCTTATTTTCTCAATTCGATTAACAATTCACTATTTTTAAATTAAGGACAACACACTCCCCAGTGATTCTTTATCATCTGATTTTTATTAAATGTTATACATCAATTAATGTTCTTTGGTGTTAACAGCGTGGGGTAGATAGATGATACGTTGTAATACTGAAGTTGGTTAAAGATTATTCTTCAATTTTTAAAGTGGCACATATAAGCGCATTTGAATTCCTATCCGAAGAGACAATTTTATATTTTTATACTGCAATTTAATTTATTTGGAGATACCGGATAGTGGATCGTAGCAAGTGGTAATGAGGGGATTGATTATGCTTTTTTGTCAAGTTTTAGAGTGGCGCATATTAACGCATTTGAAATCCTAGACGAACAGATCATTATAAATTTTTATTTTACAATTTAAGTTACTTCGAGATTTCATCGGATAGTGGTTCGCAACAAGTCGTAATGAGGGTTTGATTATGGTTTTTTGTCAATTTCGAAAGTGGCGAAAGTAAGCGCATTTGAAATCCTATCAGAAGAGACAATTTTATATTTTTATACTGCAATTTAACTTACCGGGTGATATCGGATAGTGAAGCGTAACAATTGCTAATAAGGGGGATGATTATGGTTTTTCCTCAATTTCGAAAATGGCGCATATGAACGCGTTTGAAATCCTAGACGAAAAGAACATTAGGAATTTTTTTTTGCAATTAAAATTATTTGGAGATACCATCGGGTGGTGGATCGATAACAATTAAAAGTGAGGGAGTTGATTATAGTTTTTTGTCAATTTTAAAAGTGGCGCATATAAGCGCATTTAAAATCATATCATAAGAGACAATTTTATATTTTTATACTGCAATTTAATTTATCCGGAGATATCGGATAGTGAAGCGTAACAAGTGCTAATGAGAGGGATGATTATGGTTTTTGGTCAATTTTGAAAATGGCGCGTATGAACGCATTTGATATCCTATCCAAAAAGATAATTATGAATTTTTATACTGCAATTTAATTTATTTGGAGATATCGGATAGTGAATCGTAACAAGTAGTGATGAGGCGGATAATAAATTTGTAGACTGCAAATTTATTTATTTGGAGATATTATCGGGTGGTGAATCGTAACATGTGGTTGTGTGGGGGTTGATTATGGTTTTTTTGTTCATTTTGAAGGTGGCGCATATGAACGCAAATGAAATCTTATACGAAGAAATCGTTAAATATTATTATTTTTCAATTAAAGTTATTTGGTGATATCATTGGGTGGTGGGTCCATAACAATTGAACATGAGGAAATTATTTATGGTTTTTTGTCAATTTTGAAACTGGCACATATAAGCGCATTTGAAACTCCATAGCAAACTCCCTTCATCAATGCGGATTGCAAACTTTTTATTTTGTTGGTCATCACTTCGTAAAATTTTTGTTACTCTATATATTGAGCAATTTTAGAAATTTTCAACAAAAAAAAATTACAGCGCATACGAGCGAATTTGAAGTTGAAAGAATCCATGTCTTCAACTTTATATTGCAAATCACTGTTGAGGATTTAACAGCTGCGTTACACTGCCCCCTCCAAAATACGATATCTTTGTTAATTAGCTAGTGAAAAATTTTTTAGTGGTGGCGCTTTTAATGTTATGAAAGATAGGTATGATGAATTTGAAAAAAGGCAATTAGTTTAGAAAAATGACGCCATCCCCCTCCCCTCCATTTTGATCGGTGATACCTCGGTTATCAATGTGGGGCAAAATTTTTTCTTTATGGTGCATATGAGCGCATTTGAATCTCCATAGAAAACTCCTTTCATCAATGCGGATTGCAAATTTTTTATTTGGTTGGTCATCACTGCGTGACATTTTATTACCTCTTTATCTTAGGCAATTTTAATGATTTTCAAAATAATTTGATGGCGCATATGAGCGTATTTTAAACCCCATAGGAATTTCCCTTTAAAAATGCGGATTGCAAGTTTTTAATTTGGTTGGTCATCACTTCGTAAAATTTTGTTAACTCCATATCTTGGGCAATTTCCGAAATTTCAAAAAAAAAATTATGGCGCATATGAGCGCATTTGAAGATCTTCAAGATCATGTGGTTTAAAACTTGATTTTTCAAATGGGGGTGTATAAGGTTAGGCCCCTCCCCCCGCGCAACACCTGACATAACCCCTACAGTTTTGTGGCGCGAAAATTTTAATCGGTGCCGCATTTCAGCGCATTTAGGGTCAGTGGGCTATAGAAGACTCAAAAATTAAGAGTGGGGGGCGGTGTAACTGACCTTTTGTTTAAAACATGCATTCACAATTCATTAATTTATATTTTGAACTGACAACCCTGTATTTTGTATAATAATGGACTTCGAATTAGTTCTTGGATGGGAGAGGATTTATCATTTAGAATTGTTTGTTCGAATATATTAGGAAAAGGGTTTTTAAGAATAATTTCTTTATTTTCTTTTTTACCTTCAATACATACAATAAAAATCAGTATAAACTACTGTCATATGTATAATTTCTGCATTAGAATAAAAATTATAATTCAAGTAAACATGGTACTCAATTTTTTTTTCTTCAGAGCGTTCTCATACACTAGCTTAATTTACATTACTCCTTAAAAATATTTTAATAGATTAGGTAACATTAATTTACTAAAAAATACTATAAAATATTTGGAGAATCCTACACTTGTAATTAAAAAAGAGGTATCATGATATTCGTAGTGTGGCTAAAGAGTTGAATTATCTGATTAATTGAATTTGAGGCAGGATTTACTGAATTATCATTTTCCCATATTCCAAGGAGTTCAGACTGAATTAGATGTGACAAAATTTTATGCATTTATGGAATAGAGGGTGATCCTGGTTCTAAAATCATAGCACGTAAACCATTCTCGAGACATTTTTTCCAAGCTTCACTATTTTTCCATGCTTCACTATTCTAAATTAGCAATTCAGAGATATATTTATCTAATGCGGATTTTCTGGGTTATTCAAATAATGCTGGTTAGTTTTAGCGGATTATAAATAGCTCAAGATATGTAGTTCTAGAAACTTTCGTCTGCTCAAGCATTACTTTTTCTACTTCGAACAGTTCATAGCTGTCATAACGTGAAAATCCCTATTTCATTATAGGGTAGTTATTGAAGTGAAATAGGATGGTCATGGTCAGACATTATGAGAATTTTCCGATGATATGATGAATGTTTTGCAGGCCGAAGCATCGAATGCAATAATGTAGTGTCAAATTAAAATTGTTTTAAACATTGCCTCTTTTTCCTGAAAAGTAGTAAATGTTTCAGAAGCAGGAATCGAAAATAGAAAAGTCTGTAGAAAGATTATTTTTGAAAAATTAAGTAGCAGAGTTGATTATTTTTTTACTTTCGGAAATAAAGTTGGAAAGTCGAAGTCTACTATTATATTTTCAGTTGAAAATATGATTATTGAGATTAAAATGTAATTATTTTGTTGAAAATTTAACAATTTTGCTGGAAACTTATTCTTTTTTGTTAAAGCATGAACATTTTTTCGAATTCGTGATTTTGGGTTTGAAATCTAACTATTAGGTTCAAACTAAACGCTTTTTGTTAAAATTATATCTCTTCTATTAGAAATTTCATCCTTGTTGGTTTAAAGTGAAACATTTGGTGGAAAAGCAAGGTAGCGGAAAGTTGTTTTTCCCTATGTATTAAAAAATCTGTTATGTTGAAAACTTCGTGTTACTTCTTTTAAAAATGCATCTGTTTGGTTAAGAATTAAACTATGCTATTCAAAGATTAATCATTGAAGTTTAAAAGTTTATTTCTTTTGTTTGAAGTTTTACTTCTTTAGTTAAAAGTTCAATTTTGTGGTTAAAACTGTTTTTAGAAAATTTTCCCTTTTCGCTATAAGGTTAAAAAATTTGGCTGAAGTTTTTTTCTCATGACTGAAGAATCGTTTTTAATAGAAACTTCAACTTTTTTGATAAAAATTCCACTTTGATTTAAAAATTCATCTCTGTGGGTAGAATTTCATCATTCAGTTAAAATGCATTTGTTTGGTTAAAAATCAATTAATTTGGGTTAAAGTTTCCTAATCAATCATTTTGATCTGACGTTTATAATCAGAATGATAAGCAACCGTTTGATATCCCTGGATTACTGTGTAAACAAATGACACCAGATCAATTTACATTTTAGTAGCGACGAATGAAAGTAAAGAGTAGTTTTTAAATTTATTGCAACAGAGATTTTTCAATCCGAAGAAAAGTGCATAAGTGTACGAGGATATTTGTCGGAGACCAGTGCATTAATCGGAGAAATCGTTTGACCATAAAACGTATTCAACGTTTCGAGTCAATTCGCGACTAGGATCGATCGACTTCTGGTATCGAATAGTGAGCAGTTTCGGTCCCACAGAATGCAGTGTCAGCGACCAAGCTAAAGCAACGTGGTATCGCTTATGCGTGAGTAGCGAGGCCTATCTAGGGGCTTAGATGTGGAGGGGATACGTAGAAGTGAGCGAGGGACCAAAAGTGGTATCGGCCTTCTCTTTCCCACCAATGTATCCCCTGCACCTCTAAGTCACTGGATCCACCAAGCCGTTCATGGATAAGCGTCGCCACGCCGCCTGAGATCGACCGGTGAAACTGGACTCATATTTATACATCACATCGTCGACGATGACGTTCCTCTAACGCGGATCTCGTACACTTTGCAAGCTTTCCCCACGATGTCTATGCCACGAGCGAAAAGCCTTAGGCTGCACGTAAACGCAGCCTTCGAACATACATAAATCAGCCTACGTCCAGTCGTTTGCCATCGAGTCGGGTCAGAGGGGACCTTATACCGATGGTTCTACCGCGATCCCAGACTCTCTTTCCGGGACGCGCCCAGCCGCGTCGGCTTTTCATTTCGTCGGGATTCCTGCTCATTTGTTTCTCTAACTTTATATGCTTTTTCTTCTATTCGAGGTTCTTGAAAATATATGATCATAGGGTCGAGTAAATTACCTAGGGTGCTGACTGAACGCTGGTGTTTCATAATAATATTCATAATTTATTCTTGACTAGAAAATACACATGTATGCTACGCGTACGATTTTTTTGTGGAGCTAAATTATTGACTTAAAAAAAATAATTTTAATAGAAAACATTGGTATTTGAAGAGTCCCGCGGCATACAAATTTTTTCGATCTGACTGATGTATTTGTAGAAGATCATATTCTACTAAGATTCAGAAGTAGATAAATATCCATGTTCGCTATTTTTTTATAAAGTGATTACATATGCTTTTATGTTCGTTTCACGACTCAATAGAACTGACTAATAGCTGGAAGCCATTTTCTTGTTCTTTTTTTATTTATTAGATAATCCGAAAGTTATGTAACTCTTTTTTTGTGTCAATATTTTTGTCCTTATAGACATTTACGGCAGTATTGACTAAGGGTTTTCGTGAGTTGGTTATTTCTTTCAGGATTTTTTTCATGTTTCGATAGCTTTGAAAAATACATTAGAAGTATTTTTTGCTTAAATTCCAAAATAAAAAAGTTATTCCGTTTTTTCTGTGCCACAATCGGTGATTTTTGAAACACACTATTCCTAACAATGTTTTTTGCAGTGCGTTCCTTCCTTTTAAGGGCTCGTTTCGCCATTCGGTATAGATGAGTAAAAGATCAAAACAAATTTATTCTTTTTTGAAATAAAATAATTATGCTACACTTTGGGCGTCAAACTCAGTGTTTTCGAAATATATCGTACATTGTAAGCGAGCTTGTCTCGGAGGTGGTTGCTTCTTTCAGTAAGTTTCTTTTATGGTTATATAGATCCAAATCTGGCGATCACTGGATAAGTTACAGATATTCGCTTATATCGACGTTACTACGCCAAATAGAC
>NC_046658.1:77829932-77834824 GCF_010883055.1 Belonocnema kinseyi | reverse complement strand
GGCGAAATCCTGCGGTTGTCCTTATGACAAATTTTTAATTATATATATATAAGGTAAACATGCACCTGTGCAGGCACCAATGTATCGCACACGCAAAAAATTACTTTTTTCAAAAGAAATTTAAATGCATTAAAATTAGGCTTTTCTTCGTGCACTGTAAAATTCAAATTTTGGTACCGACGCTTTTATACTCCGGGACTCTTCATTTCATACTATCTATTATATAAAATGAAATAAAAGTATCAGCCGTATTTTTGTATATTCGTGAAAGTTAATATTCTAATTTCTAATTTTTATTCTAATTCTAAGTTAATTCTAATTTTCACTAACATTATATAATAAACCATTGTTTTAGATTGTGAATGTTCTTTTCTACCTAATATTTTTTGTTTAAAATAAATGAATAGTTGTAAGATATTGTAAATACTTTTTTAACCTAATCATTTCAGTTTGGAATAAGTAATTTTAAGAGAAAATGTTAGCGTAAACTAAAATTGTACAGAAATTCTAAATCTTCTTTGAAAGTTGTATATATTCTAAGTGAAAACATCAGTATAACCTAACAAATTATTTAAAATTTATTTTCTTTTTCAAGTCCAAATATTTTTTATTTCAAAAAACGATTTTTGGTATAAAATGACAAAAAAAAACTAAATTTAAAAAAACGGTGAACTCAATGACAATGCATGATAATCTCAAGAATATAATCTTAACCTCAACATTTTTATGGTTTTCTTAATCAAAATTTCTAATTTTCTGCAATTAAAACTACATAAAATATCCAAAAAACCGTCTGGAATTATAAAGCTCCTTTCAAATTGGGTGATTATAGTTTAAAATAACTAATTTTCAGTGAAAAACGTTATTACAAGCTTAAATTGTTCACAATTTGAAATCAATATCGATATTCGCAGTGAAAACCGCTAGCTTATTCCACAATTTTATAGCAATTTTTGAAAATATATAATTTTTTGATGAGTTTTTTGTTGCTAAAAACACCTATTTTCTATGTAGAACGCCACCGTTAAGTAAAGTTCTTAAGAAATTATGTATATTCTCATAAAAAACCTAGAATTTGTTCATACAAATTTTAATTTTTGACACGAAGTACAACCAAAATACAAAATTATTTAAGCTTTCCATTTTTCTTATTTAAAAAAAATTATTTGATTGAAATCTAATTATTTTGGTTAAAAAATACCAATTTCCGCTAAAGAACATATACATATCCTAAAGTTGATTCAAAATTGCAACTAATGTTGTTTTAATGAAACCACGAAAAAGTATCAACAAATTTTTCATAGGGATTATTTTTATAGATAGATAAACGTTTATTTTTCGGCCTGCTGGCCTTAAAAAATTGACTTGCTTACACTTCCATTTTTTTACCAAATTTTCTTACAACTATTTCTTACAAGGTACCATCCATGTACACCTTATAGATAATCCGCTCGTTTCTATAGCATAACCTTCCCCGCTGCGCCTTGCCAACATTTTTGGATCGGAACACTATTTTTGGTAAAACTAGAACTCTTATATCCTCACCATTATTGATGTAAGATATAATATTTATGTGAATGTAGATTTATTCAGTTTTAGTCCATTCTCGACGTTCTAAAATCCTCTGAGACAGAAGAAATGGGAATTCACAATAAGCAAATTACAATTGTCATTTTGTAAGATATTTTTAGATAAGAATTTTAAATCTTTTTTCATAATTTAACAAAATTTCATGTCTAGAATTTTCTATCTCTTTACGAACAGTGCTACAGAAATGTTACTAATTAGTTTATTTTCCATATAGGGATTTGGAGATACATTTTTGTATGTCAGTTATATTTGTTAATGAAGAAACTTTCACTTTGACACGTGCTGTATATCATCTAAATGAAGTGAATATAATACGTGGGATATGTAATTGTATGTAACCATATATCCCATGTGGGATCGTACTGTAGGCGATAAGCCTTGAAAGATATCATTGGACAGCAGTATCAAGTCTTGTTAGACACGGCTGTCATCTACAAACCCGGCATTAGCAAAACATGACTATCTTGCCAATGCTCACCACATTGTACCACTTGGGTCGGAGGTTGACTGCTTTGAATATTAATAAATTTTTTTAAAAGTTAATCAGGAAGTTGCTATGAGAATTGTACCTCAGGCAATTTGCTTCATTATCGCTCGTCAGTTATACCTTAATAGGGACGCTGCATTAAACTTGAATAAAAAATCTCCATAATTAACCAACAAAATTAACATAAAAGATAGCAGATAAGCAGTATTTAATGACAAATTAATAACTTGATGGAACGAATTGAATATCAGAATACATTGCGGCTATATGAAATTTTTTAAAACCCTGAAAGGAATACAGATAATCCTGCATTATGCACTGAGAGGGAGATGTGATACTTTTTCGATTAGTATAAAGACGAGTACTAAAAACTTCAAAAATACGTAGAATTTTTTTGTCAAACAAAAAGAAATTAATTTAATGCGATGAAAGTTTCACAAAGTTAATTAAAACCCAGGAACTATAGTCGATTAAATAATCCGATGATATTTTTTTTTGTCTACTGGCATGAAATCAATATGTTTTGAAGACAGCAATAACATCAAAAATTTACAGTCGATTAAAATTGAAATTAATTTTTTTCTTTTTTAAAGGAAGTGTAAATATTTTATTATAAAAAAGTAACCCTCACATAAAGTGTACAGAAATAAGTTATTTACAAAAATAAATTTATGTCTGACGGAATTAAAAAAAAGGATATTTTTCAGCGCCGTCTGACTTCAGATGTATGCGAGACACAACATTGGTTTAGATTTGTCACCGAAAGTTCATTTCTTCATACAAGCAATTAAAGTATTTTGTTTCAAAGCAGACACTTAAATGTACTCAAGAGGGCAATTTTCTCTTGTACTAAAAGTGACATGCAATTTTCTTTTCGTTTAATTTTTTTGATATCTGATGTTGTCAGTACTAATTGTGGTTATTTAGGAATTTTTTACATCAATTAGGATATTCTAGGAAAAGAATTGAGAGCAATAATCTCTAAAGTTATTGTTTTGTTATAAAAAAATTTCCAAATAGATTTACGGAACTTGAAGTTACCGACAGTTAATTTTGTTTATTTAAGAAATATTATATTTATGAAGAAATCGAAAAAGGGGAAATTAGTTTCATAACCAAAGTGTATTATATTTAAAATATTTATAAACGCGCAGATTTAATTCTATTCCAGAGTTCATTATTTTTTGAAGATAACTATTTAGCGGGATTTCAAGCTTTATGCTATTTAATCAGAAATATGTAGGAACAAATTAATATATTTTTTTAAATTTTTATCTAAATATTTCATTCAAAAACCTCAACATCATTTATCCTCATAAAAACTTTACTATTAATGATAATGCGACATTACTTGGGATCAGACGATTTCAGAAGAAGAAGAATTTTTACTTTTAGGTATTAAATGTTATTGTTAAAATTAAAATACATTTAAAAACCCAATAGTGCATCGTCTTGTGAGAGAAAAATAATTAATAACAAATCACGTTATTAATACCGTTTTTCGGATTTTACTTCAACCTCTTTTTTAATTTTATTACAAGGTATGTTCTGTATTTTTACTATATTTTATGTTTTCTTTGTTGACCTTCTGTTTTTCTGTTTAAGTTTCAACGTTATTATCCATTATATATTTTCTTATTATTAATTTTTCCTTCACATGTTTTAAAATTGGGAGCCTCACTTTATGAGACAACCCTTCTCCTTCGATGCAAAACTATATTTTAATTTTTTTAAACAAATTTCTTTATTAATTGTAACCTTTTTTACAGACCAAATAAATGTTTTTCTGGCTGATGAGGGTCCAAAACGTTGACCGAAATGTCTCAATTTAAAATTATTCGTTGTTTCTTTGACCTTCATCTCCACGACTTGCTTCTCTTTGCATTAAATAAGAGGTCGAAACTAAAAGTACAACATTAGCAATCACTTGTTGCAATATATCAGCCAGGTAGTCACACATTAAAAAGAATTATTTATGAAAATTGTGAGCAATTTTTTTTTAATTCACAATTCGTATCTTTTGGCGAAAAATTCGACACGAGCAACCTCAATAATATAATATAATAATATATAAATATGTGAAAATTTCGCAATTTTGACCACCGCACCGTATTAAAAAGTCATTTTCAATTTGTAATTTTTGATGAAAAATTCCAAATCTGTGACCTGAAAAACTTCGTTATACCAAGTTTCATAAAACTATGATGAGAACCAAAGTGATGACAGGGGATGTTGGAAAGGGCTGGAACGTGGGAATTCGTGGATATGAGCCAAAAAAGGCGAATAATATGGAGGAACTAAGCGAAATTTTGAGATAGGAGGCGAACTAAGGTGTAATTAGACAAAAGGGATTAGAGGGGCGAAGGGGGGTAATATTGCGAACAGTGTAATGTTGGAAGAAAAATTAGTGGAGCGGAAGGTAATTTAGTGAAGGAAGCGTAAGGGAGTAGATAATGGCGAGAGCGTAATGATAGTTGAAAGCGCTTGAAAGTGTGATCATGTGACGGAAAGAAAAGGGGAAGTAGGGGTAACGATGAGAGAGATCAGGAAGAGAGGGTGGAGTAAGAGGGATTATAATAGGGGGTATGAGGAGCAGGAGTGCTGATGGGGTGCTGACGTGATGAGAATTGGGGAAGTAGCAGAGGGAAAAATAATATTTTGAGGGAAGGACAATGAAGTTGGTGATGGGAGGGTTTAGGGAGTAGATTGAAGGTGATCGAAAAGTAGGAGAAAATTAAGAGAGGTGAAAAGTAGGGGAGAGGGACTGCTTGGGGTAAATGGAATAAGGAGAGAAGTGAGTGGGCGAGACATAGGG
>NC_046658.1:77823177-77829832 GCF_010883055.1 Belonocnema kinseyi | reverse complement strand
GTGCGGGATCATAGAGCCCCAATCGCGAAAGCGACCTCTTCGAGCCTCGAAGATGACATCAGGGTTCTCAACCAGATCTTTTTCTTCACGGGTCACCAATCTTTATTATAGCCTCGGGGTAAGGAATTCATTAAAACAATAAAATAGGTTCCTCTTTCGTATAATTTACGTCGCATTTTTTGTCGAATCGCGTAAATCTTTTATAGAAGAGGTCAGCAATCACTCTTCTTGTTTATCTCAAGTGCTTTTTTAACTATTCATTATATTGTAATTTTATCTTAGTGGTTAAGTTATCAAAACAGTTTAACTTCCGCAATTTCGCTAGCATAGATTATATATAATATGATTTAGTAAAATATGTGACCTTATGGAAAGGAAGGGCACACTTTGTCGGTATGAATTTACTTATGGGGAGAATTTTGAAGTCGGAAGTTTAAAAACCTGCTTTTCGAGAAAAAAGCATATAATGCTTTGGTGAGTGCTATAAGCGAACGTGCATAACTGTAACTGATTACAGAAATGATTTAAGTGTACCTCTCCTTTTTGCTACTTTTTTTGGAATACACATTTTTTCCAAATGAAAGATGCCACAGTGTGACTTACACAATATGACTTGCCCTAAATGTGACATGCCGCAAATCCGACATTAATTTTTGTGTGAAATAAATTAATTTTCAACTTCAGAATACGAATTTGAAATAATACTACGTGCATTATATGGGGATCATTTTGATAACCTTAATTAGTATGATTTATCTGAATTAAAATTGAATTACTCTGCGGAGTTGCTCATGATAACAAGTGAATTACACCCGATTAGAACTGGATTTCCATAGATAATAACTGGACTAGACACGTATTACTGCCAATTACAAGAAGATAACCCCGTGTTACTTTGGTTTACATCCAATTACAATATCAGATTTCTAAGCAGTCCAATAGATTACCAAAGGAGATTCTCAATTGAAAAAACTTCTCAGAACAAAAAGAAGAAATTCATCCAAAATAAAAATTTCACGAAAATTCAATAATTAAAATGAAGGACAATTCAAATACAGAAGTAATGACAATTTCAATCGAGGAAAATAGTTTCAGGAAAAAAGGGATCAGAAAACAGTGATATGAAATTCCAGACTATAGGTGAAAGACAGTGCGGACTTTCACTCATGCGAGAAATTCCCGTCGATATTTACATTTACCCAGAAGGGTAAGGTCAGGTGTAGTCTGTGACTGTATTCCTTGTAGAATACTCGATTTAGCTTTAAACCTCTTTTCAGAACAATAATAATTATTGTATCGTTATTTCTTCACGCGTCGTGGTCATGAGTGCGTTCACACGCCACGCCCTGACTTGAAGAACACCAACTATCGCGAGCTATCTGCGCCTGTGGGAGAAATTTCTTTTCTTCCCCTATGACATTTACTTCCCTTCTTCTGCTACCATTTATCTCTGCAGTTTTTCCTTACTGCGGACTCGTAACAGATAAGCCAAAGTGGGCATGTGCAAAGTGCAACATATTAAACATTTCCCTTTACTTGTTAACTTCAATCTTAATTCAATCTCAAGTCTGCAATTCTTCATTTTTCAATTTTCATCTTAACTGGAATATTATCACTTAACTTATCATTTTCTTTTTTGAATTATACATAGAAAAAACTGAAGTTTCAGTAATGCTACAGCTCAAGTAAAAGTTTGCTTCCTTTAGAACTTAATTAGATTTCGAAAGAACTATTTTTTAGGTTACCTCTTTAGTTCGTTGATTTACAATAAAATGTTCCATTTTTAAAGAAATTAATGATCAATTAAGTATATATCCAAACATTATATAAACAGGAAGGGGTTATGGAACACATGACCTTAAACTATAGTTAATACGAATTGTCCTTTACCCATCTTCAACATCATGATAAATTTGATCAGAATTAAAATATTTCTATATCTCAAAATTACAAGAAACTTCAATTTTAACATTTTACTTTTTTTACTTATACAAGATGGATAAACTAAGCGTTGGGTTCTGATTAATTAAAAGGGCCTCCACTTTTTTCTTGCCCCGGGCCCCCACACACCTTCATCCGGCTCTGACAGAAGTGCCAAAAGTGCTTTATTACAATGATTTGAATCTATACTTTGGGTTCCTTTAGAAGCCATTCATAATTTTTTGTTCCTTTTAAGCAAGACAAATTTGTAATACAGTGAAACACTTCAATAGTCCTCCCTTCTATAGCCATTCCGAGAATTGAAGCCACGCCGTAGGTCGGTATAACAGGAACTGCGCGGGGGTCGCGGAGCCTGCTGTTGTCTCTCAGGCGAGCAGTCAAGCGTGAACAAACAAAAGCGGAGCGGGCTACAATGAGTTAGTTTACACTCAAGGTCAGCACCAAAATCGGCGCTATAAATGAGTTTAACTGTAATTAAAATTAAATTACAATCAACAACTGAGTAGCCAAGTTTAAAGTTATAGCAAAGAATTTACAGACTAAAAGATGAATTTTCAAGCAAGAAAATAAATTTTCTACCAAAATATGATTACATTTTATACTATCAATATTACATTGTGCAACGAGTGAGAAAGGAAGGTTATTTTTGATGAGTTCGGATATCACACTCCTTCAAAATTACGTACTATATTTTGTTACTATTTTGGTGGCCAGTTTAATGGGAAAAATGTTCGCTTTTCCAGATCATTGAATAACTCGAAAACAATTATTTGTTTTGATTTGAATTATCGTTTATTGAAATATATTTTGATTTTAATTATTCTCATTTAATTCTTCTTATACGCTTTCTACACGAATTTAAGAAAAACGCGTGCAAAGAACCTTGCCAAAAGTGAACAAAGTAAAAAACGTAGGCTAAGTACTTACACCACTGTTGAAAAAGTACTTTGTGCGCTCTTTTTACATTTGTCAACGATTTGCTCTTCTTTTTCCATCGTTTCGGACAATAATCGAGAAAAACATAATTTTTCTGCTTCTAAACTGGGGAAAAAAACGCATTTTCCGTGTGGGTATTGCAAAAAAGTATTTTAGTTTTTTTTTTTAATTACAAAAAATAGATATGCAACCCTTTGTAGGTCAATATTGTCTTCTTTTGGGACGCTCTATTCTTTGGAAAGAATTTTTGTGCAGATTCTTACTTGTTTATAAGCATTTCGTTTGTGGTGTGATAGAGCTAAGTAAATACTTGAAAGCTATTTCTTGTTTGACAAAAGTGAGAAAATCAAAATGGACCTCTGCAAGAGCCCCTCCTGAGTTACACCGACCTGCAAACCTTTAGTCAACTTGTATCGCAGTCGCAAAGTGGGCCAAATTGAGAAAATTCTAGCCTCGTTCGAATTTTCAATGAATTTCAAATAAAAAATGTGCTAAATGCTTGGAAGAGGGCCAACTAGCACACACAATTGCTATAATTGTGACATACGGACTCATAACAAAATCTAAACAGTCTTCAAATCTAAACGAACAAATTGGAAAACTTAAAAAAAAGGAGACATCAAGCTGGAAATCATAAAATAATAATAAATCTAATAACCCTAGGCCCTTAAATCCAGGGTCCCAAATCATAGAACTTTAACCCATAGATCTATGATGTCAATCTTACAAAACCCTGCACATTTAAATAATACGATCATAAGCCAGTCGAACCTTAGACCATCGAACCCTAGACCGTCAAATCCCAGATCCTCAAATCCTAGACCCTTAAACCGTAGGACCTTAAATTCTACGATCCAATACCCCAGATCAAAATAACTTAAACCTTTAAACCATAGACGTATAAACCGTATATTGATAAAAAAAACCTACACACTTAAACAATACACTCATCGATCTTAGGAACTCGAACCCTAGACCATCAAACCTGAGTTTTTAAAACCGTAGGTTTTCAAACCATATACCTTTAAATCATTGACGCATAAACCATAGATACACAAATCCTATTCGCACAACTGTTCTACACTTAAAAAATACAAACTTTAGTCTCAAAAATCTTACGCGCCTATATAGTACACTTATAAAACTTGAAAAGTCTTATCCCAGACCATCAAACCCAAGATTTCCAAACCCTAGGTTCCTAAACCATAAACGCACAAACCATAGCTTTCAAACCTGATAATTTTTTTAAAAGGAATCAATATGTCACAATTATAGCAATTCTATATGTTAGTAGGCTTTCTCCAAGTATTTAGCAATTTTTTGTTTTGTTTTGAAGTTTGTTGAGAATTGGATGCTAAAATTGTGTCCATTTTGCCCTAATGTGTCTCGCTCGACAGATCCGCAGCGGCCAAAAATCTCAAAATGTGGAACCAGTTTGCATGCTAACAATAATCATCGTTGAATAGTGAAACATATATAAGAAGACGTCGGTATCCCAAAAATGATTGTTTCGGAGATTTTAAGATAAGGAAACAACATGATAAATGGAAAACTGGCAATTGAGCCGTTTAGCATGACAATGCATCTGCCAATTTATTGCAGCTTATTCAGCAAATTCTTGTGACTTTAAGAAGTTGTTCCGAAAAGGGGAGGATCACTGGAAGAAAGTCGTTTTTTCCAAAGAAGAATAAATTAAAGAGGATATCATGATCATTAATCAGAATGAACGTTTACTTCCGGTACACCATAAGGTCTCTTACTTTCCGGACGGACCTCGTAGACGGCGTTTTGTGTCTCCTGAAAAATTCACATTTTGGCCCTTGCGTCCTTCTGCCCGACGACCCCTTAAGCATGAATTTGATAACTTTTTAATTATTGGTGATAAATCTCTTATATGTTATACCAAATGTAGGACAGCCTGAAATTTGGTAAGAGGATCCGCTCCTGAATCAAGTTATTGATCAGCCAGCAATCAAGGTAGATTAGCACCTTTACGACCTTCTGTAAGAATATACAGCCGAGCATTATCAAATCGATTCAAAGGAGGAATACGTAATTTGGGAGAGTGTCGAAAGCCAATGTGGGATTCTAGGATGGCAGGCGCGCAAACTATTCCGAATCTTCTTCAGTTGCCTCTCATTCTGCCCACTCTTCTTTTAATCTTGCTCCCGGGATCGCGGGATAGTAAATCGTGCCAAAGGGGTCGTTAAGCCGCTAATCGTAAAACTAAAGTTGGTTCGACTTCGGTATTCGGGCTCGAAGCACACCGTCACCGTAACGCCTAGAACAACAACTTTCTTACTATCTTATTTCTCATCAGAAATACCCGCGACGAATCTCATTTCCAACAAAAAAAGTTGTTTACTGACCGCCCAAACCCGGAAACTCCGTATTTCACCGCAATAAATTCGTTCGAACCGTAAGAGAACCTTTTGCAACTATCTCACCTCATCATTACTTCTCAAGGGATGAGACTCACGAACTTATTTGTACTCACGCTATTTCCGGATGAGAGAGAAAGCATATTTTGCGGCAATTTTTTATTTGTTCAGAACATTCTAATTTATCAGTACAGATAAATAAATTTTCATCTGAATTTATTAAAATATGTGCATGCAATCGTATCTATCAATGTTGTAATTTTTTTTATATTTTGCCTTAAAATACTATTTAACCTTGTGTAATCTTTTAAAATTCAAAGTAATCTGTTCAATGCCTTATAATCCCTAACTACCATGTAACTTTGTGTAATATCTTATAATCTTTCGCTCAATTAATAGATAAAATACGCAGTTGTTTATGGTTGCTATTAGGCTTTATATTTCTTGCATCGGTTTTTCTAAATTATCATCATTGCACTTGTATGTTTTAAGTTTCTTCGAACATTGTTCCTTCTATTCTTTTCATTTTGCCATGATTACAAATATAGTTAGTTCTAACCAATCCTACCTGAATTGCTAGGAACGCTGATAAGCTGAGTATTACTACAGATTTTGCAGAAAAATAGCAATTCTTCATTGTTCGGTCCAAAATTAAAAAATTGTTGTTATTTTTATAAATTTGAAAATTTTGTTTCTTTTTTCGAAAATTTAACAAATCAGTTCTTAATAATATTTTAATTTCACAATGAAAATAAGAGATTAAAAATATATTTTAATTGGCGCGTATAAGACACATTTAATTATATTATTGAAGATTTTGATACTTGTTTCTTTAGTTTTGCTTTTAATTCTAATCCCGTGTAATCTTTTATAATCCCGAGTAATCGCTTTTCTCTCGTACACCTAATCTCATGTAATCCTCATGATATCTAATATCTAATCTCATGATATCTTAAGTAATCCTATGATATTATAATCTAGTGTATGCGAAAAATCAGAGTGCTTAATCTCTCGCCCATTTATATTTGTTCAAATAACAGAAGATTGTACATTAATTATATACCATCTTAGGGATTGAAATTTAAAAAAAAATGAAATAGGCATTTAATTCTGAAAAAGATCGATTCATATTTAGCAGTGAGAGCCGTAAAATCAGTCCTCTTTTAAGCATGGTCTATAGCAAATTCAAACGATTCAGTACTTCAAAGCATTAAAATTTGTCGATTTTTAAATTTTAAAGGCATAAGACATTAGTCGCTGAAATGTAAGCTACTGAAAATTTCAAGTTTGATTTCAAGTTTAATCTTCAGAATGTAATTAAAATTCAGAGCTTAAAAATATTTACTTTTTACGTTTACGTAGTCCTGGACAGAAACCCTTGTTGTTGGGGGGGGGGG
>NC_046658.1:77815608-77823108 GCF_010883055.1 Belonocnema kinseyi | reverse complement strand
CCCCCCCCCCCCTCTCCCCGCTCGTGGACAGCCGTGGAATTTGGAATCCCCCTATACTTTGTCACCAAGGAAATATTTTATGAAAATATAAATGTTATTTGTCTTCAAAATTTCCGGAAGCTCGCGACAACTCCATGGACGTCATTTTAGTACTCACTAAAATTTCAGATTTTGTTTTCTTCATAGACAGCAGTTCGAAATTCGTTGACTAGCTAACAGCTGTTGGTGCATTTTGTAACAATTTTTCCTTAAACCGTCGAAAGTTCGGGTGAAAAAACGTCATTTTAGTACTCCTCATACCCACGGGGAATGATTGTTTGGATGATGAAAAATAACAATGAGTTTGACTGGCAGCTCCTGATTGGTGCCAAAGTTGACTGGCAGACTGTCAAACATGTCAAAATTTCGAGTGAAAATATGTCATTTTAGTACTCTTGAATCCCATTGGGAATAATTTTTTATGTGCAAACAACTAACAAAAATGTTGAGTGGCAGCTTTTAACTGGTGCCAAACTTGACTGGCTGGCTGTCAAAAATGTCAAAAATTCGAGTAAAAAAACGTAATTTTAATAATCTTGAAAGCATTTTGGGGATGACTTTTAAGTGCAAAGATGTAACAAAAATGTTGACTGGCAGCTTTTAAGTGGTGCCAAACTTGACTGGCAGGTTGTCAAACATATAAAAAATGACAGGATGACAATTAGAACCTTCATTTTAGTACTCTTGAAACCCATTGGGGATGATTGTTTAGGTACAAACAACTAACAAGAAGTTTGTGTGGCAGCTCCTGAATGGTGCCAAAGTTGACTGGAAGGCTGTCAAAAATGTCAAAAATTCGAATAAAAGAACGTCATATCAGTACTCTTGAAACCCATTGTTGTGAGCTGTAAATTTACGCATAAAGTGAGATTTTTGTAGTTTCTTTTTTTTATATACATATTAGTTTTAAAGAAGTATCCTATAGATGGAAATTTTAGATAATGAAAAGGGCAAAACTTTCATTCGGTTGCTGATTAAAATGTCAGTCAACTTTTGCACTACTCAGGAGCTGCCAGTCAAATTCTTTGTTAGTTGTTTGCACCAAAAAAATCATCCTCAGTGGGTTTAAAGAGCAGTAAAATAACATCTCATAAGACGCCTCGAAAAAAAATAGTTGCGCCGTGAACATTGTAACTCATCACTGGCTCATCTGAAACAAAAAAACGAAAAATGAATTTTAAAGTCTTAAGAAATCGGTTAATTTGTTATTGTAAAATGAACAAAAATGGGTAAAACCAAAAAAACTTTTACTGATTGCCTGTTTGAGTAACGTGAGAAAATAGTGTATCAAATTTCAAAAGAATCGGTTCAGTAGATTTTGAGTTCTAATGTTCACGGCGTTCGAAAACGTGGTTCGCGAGAAAATCGATTTTTAGTTTTTTTTCTCGAAAAACAAAATTTACGCAACAATAACCGTGCATAATTTTTATACTCACACAGAATCATCAATTCTAGGTCAGTAGAGTAAATTGATGTCATTCATAACATCCAAAGCCCCTTTTTGTTCCTGTATGCGTTGATTTCTACCCTCTTTAACGAATACATATACGAATAGAGCAAGAGACGCGTTCGCTTAAAACTCTGTATCTTCGTTAGTTTTGCTCCGATTTACATAAAATTTGGACACATTATTCTTGAGATGTTGCGCAGTCAGATTTTTTTTTTAATTTGGTCAAAAAATTTGTTCTAACACCCCTCTCCCCTTAAAGTAAGTTGTTTGTATGTCGCACATACTTTTTTACGGTAGGGGAAGAGAGAGTTATGGAAGTAGCGGCAGGTGCAGGAAAGGGAGGAGCAGCAGGTGAGAAAAAGAAGGGAAGATAAAAGTAGATGCTGTGAGGTAGCATGATTATGAGAATTGTGGGGAGGGGTGGGTAGGAGAAGGAAAGTAGGATAAAAAAAGTAAGGAGGGAGAAAGGAGAAGAGAGTGACATGTAAAGAAGAGTAAGGGAAGTGGATAGGGAAGAGGAAGTCGGATAGGGCAAGTAGCGGAAGTAGGAGAACGGTTTTAATTATGGAAGGGTTGGGATAGAAAATTAAGGAAGGGAGATGTAGGGAAAGAAAAGATGAAATTAAAAAGGGAAAGTAGAGGATGAGGGTGAGAAAAGAAGGGAAATGAGAGCAGGGAAACGAGTGCAAGGAAAAAGAAGGGGAATTAGGGGTAGAAAATTTAGGGGAGGAGTGTGGATTATGAGAAGCAAGAGAAGTATGGGATTTTAGGGCACAGGCATGGTGAAAAAGTGAGAAGCCAGTGAGTAAAGAAGTAGAGAAAAGTCAGTAAGGAAGGGGAAGGGGCAAGAGAGTGGAAAGTATAGAAGGGCGAAGAAAGCGGATAGGGAAGAAGAATTATGATAGGGCGAGTAGCGGGAAGTAGGGGAAGTAGCTAAAGCAATGAAGGAATTTAATAGAGAAGTGAGTGAGGGGGACGTTAGACATACAGGATGGAAAGTGAAAGGATAAAGTAGTAGATCGGGGTCAAAGAAGAAGGGAAATGAGAGGAGGTAGCTATGGGGAGAAAGTAGATGATGTACGGGAGATGAGTAAATGGTCAGTAATACAAGAGAAAATAAGGGGAATTAAGGGGAGGAAATGTAGAGGAGGCGTGTTGATTATAATGAGTAACAGAAGTATGGGATGTAATGGAGGGGGCAGGGTAGACAAGTGAGGAGACAGCGAGTAGAGATATAGGGAAAAGGCTGAAAGTTAGGGTAGTGAGGGGATCTGAGGAAAGGGAAGTGAAGTCGAATAAGGAATATTGGAGAAGGGAAATAAGCTAGGACTGCTGAGGAGAATTATATGACGTATAGTAGAAGTGGGATGGAGAAGTAAGAGATAAAAAAAAGTAGGGTGGGCATGGGATTGGAGAAGTGAGAAGGATGAAAAGGTAAAATTAAGGATTGGAAATGAGGGGAAGAGAAGTGATTGGATCGAACAATGGAAGGGAAAAAATTAAGGAAGTGAGAGGATAGTAGAAAAAAAGGCAGGATCTGATCGGACAGGACAAGATAGGATAGAAAGAAGTGAAAAGATAGAGAGAGAGATAGAGATAGAGAGAGAGAGGGAGAAAGAGAGAGAGAGAGAGAGGCGAGAGGTAGATTTTGGATCAATCTCCTAAAATCACTAAATTTCCAAATAAAATAAAAATAGATAAGTTGATAAATTTATAAATACTATATTAAACAGACCTTGAAAGCTATTTTTATGCCGCCTACTTTGATTAGTCTTCTATATTTTAATTCTTGAGCAAGAAATGCAAGATATAAAAATGTCATTCAATGAAATTTTTTTCAATCTAAATCATATTTATAAGCCGATTGAATGCTTAGATTTCATCCAGGAAAAAATTAGCACTCCTTTACGTAATATCAAAATACGAAAAAATGTCTCAAATCACATTAATTACAGACAAAGAAGTCGAGCAAGAAACGAAGTATTATTATCTTAAGTCAGCAACATTTATCAACATTGAAAGAACGTATGTTAAGTTCGCATCTTTAAATTATTATTTGTTTTCAAATAGTTTTTGTACTATTTCGCTGTGCATAAATTATACTTTGCTTAAATTCGCGCTGGACATATTAAATACTAAATTCGAAAGATAGAACCTTACAATTGAGAATAATATTACAAAGTTATCGATTTCATAAAGGATTTTATTATTCATAAGGAATAAATAAAGATATATTTTTAAGTCACCTTTTTGTCTCTAATTTCGGGGGTTAGCAAACAACACTAATCGAATTTGCAACAAATGATTGTTGATTTGGTTGAACTAGGGGTTATATAGAATATAGGACCACACACAAGGCACCTCCAGTATTTGTGTCTGTACCATGGGTAATGTTTCTTTTAAGTGCGAACACAAATTGTAACTGATACGATGGGTTCTCTCCGCCCGCGAAGCTGTTGTCCGGGGCCAGTCCCGAGAAATATCTGCTGGATCAGATTTCAAAAGTTATTCCTATATATTCGGATTCCCACTTACACCGGGTTTAAATATATTGCTGTATTATGAGTATCTTGAAACCAATCGCTCCTCATTTCAAGATTCTGGTTATAAAAAAAGAAATGAATGAATTACTCGAAAATAAATTGCTAGTGTTTGGTAACTTGATTTAAAATAAATAATAATACATATCGTTAGATTTAAAGGCGTAGATAAAAGTTAAAATAAATTGGAAAGAACTTGTGATTCTTAGCCATTATTCATATACTTTATACGTTTTTAATACGTATCAATTTTATTTAGATGGTACTCTTCGGGTACGAAGTGAATATTCACATTTTAAGCCTATCTGATCAGTTCTGGAAAAAATGGTTTATAAATTCCTAAAACACTTTTTCATATATATGTCTTCATTTAAACAGAAATTATTTTTCAATATGTTATAAAATCTAAATCGATGATGATTTAAATTTTTTTTAAATATCTAATTCTTTGAAATTCATTTGAATCGAAAAAATATTTATTTTTAGGGTATAGTAGCCCCAGAGAGACAACCCTTATATAATTATTTGAAGGAGGGGAAATGAGAGAAAGTTAAGGAAAATTTTGGGAAGGGATGTAGATAAACTGAGAAGAAATGAGTGAAGCGGAAGTATATGAAGTTAGGGAAATTACAAGAGAAAAAGTAAGTGAAGTAGGGGCAATGAAAGAGAATCTGGAGGTTAGTAGGATAAGTGATGGTAAATTTTGGTAGGGGAAGTGAGGGGAAATTAGAATTTTTACGGTTTAGGACGTGAGAGCTGGGGGAGGGAAGTAGGAGTAGGAGAAGGAGAGTGACAGCTAGGAAAGAAAGGCGAGAGGAAAGTAGCGTTATAGGAAGTTGGGGAAGGGGGAAGATGGGTGAACTGAGGAGAGGGGAATCATGGGAGGAAAAAGTGTGAACGACTTCTTTTTTTAAGGGGCGCAGTGCCTACTTTGACTAATTTTTTTTAGAAGCAGTGTTTAAACATGCGTCAAATTTCTGGCCATTCCTGATAAGGCCACCCGAATATTTACATGGTCATTTTGATGTCAGTAAAGACTGTCTTTTTAAAATTTAAGATATGTGCTTCTGAATTTAAAAATTTTTAGAAACAAAGTTCCAGCAATATTAACTGAAATTTACGCATATGTTTAAGCAGTCATTTTTGTTTCTTTCAATACGACGCTAAAATTGGATTTTATCAGGTAAATATATTTTCAAGATTACAGAATAACGAAAATATTTAGTTCAGTTTCTTGCGTTAGAAATTAAAAAAATTTAAATTACTGAAATTAATAAGAATTCAGAGCGTGTTAAAGACTTTAGGGTCAATTAAAAAAAAACTAAAGCACATCCATTCAATCGGATAGCATTAAGTGAATTTTAAAAAATTAAAGTGAATTTCAATGAATTGAAAAGAATTTAAAATAATTTAATAAAAACTCAGGGTAAGCTCGATACAAATTGCAAACAATTTGAATAATTGCACGTCAATTCAATCATTCACTCAGTTTAGATGAATGGGAGTCAATAAAAGGAAAAATATAACTGTTTCATTTTTGGTGGCAAGATGCTATTTTATGATTCAAATTTTACGTATTTTATTTGAAAATTAGTCCTTTTTAGTAGGTAATTAATCTTCTTGGTTAGAAATTCAACGTTTTAAGTTGAAAATGCATATTCCTTTTGACTTAATAATTTTCTTTTGTTGGGAGATAACTATTTTTTTGAAAATTAGTTTTTTTTAGAACTCAGCTGACCAAACTATTCATCGAGAATAAACGAAAATGCAATAAAACTTGTATAAAGTTATAAAAAAACATATTAAGCACATTCTAAAAAACTTTTTGTTACTTAAGACTAACTTAACTTATGAACGAACTGCGCGTTTAAAAGTCATATTTTTTATTGCATTCGATGTTACTTACATGTTTTCTCTTGATATTAAGTTTCAACAGGATATACTCGAATGGAATCAACATGAAATTTTAAGTATTTATTGTAGAATTTGTGTTTAAAAGATGTGAAGTCGATAGTGAAATTTGAACTAAACTTGGAAACTCTGACAAAGTAAAATATAAATAAAAATTTGAATATAGAGACATGGAAACTGTATTTTTCAAATTTTGATTGTAAACATTGTATTCAAGTTATCGAATTCATTTTCCGAAAATTCCAAATAACTTTTGAAATTGGTACGATGCTTAAGGAAAACTATAAATGCGAAAAAAGATCTAAGAACTTAAAAACATAAAATGCAAAAGGAGTTTTTGAATTTTAAATCATAAAACTCATACTCAAGTCACAAAACTTGGTTTCGAAAAATGTGAAGTTTACAGTGAAATTTAAAGTAAAGCTGGAAAAAACTCTTAGAAAGCAAAGCAGAAATATGAACTTGAATATATAAAATGGTAATTGTTTTTAATTGTAAAAATTGTACTTGAGTCATCGAATTATTGAGTATATATAATATATAATAAGTATACTATATAAGTATTTAGGATTTTGAAATCAGTCGTGAAATTCCAACGTAAGTTGCAAGAAAACTTCAAAACTTTTAAATTTTTGTAGTAGATTTCCAGAAATTTCCCCACCTGGGAGCCGTCAGAATATTTGTGAAAAATTTGATGCTAATTAGTCACAATTTCCGTTTTTTCACCCCCCCCCCCCCCCCCCCCCCCCCCCCCAACCATCATTACTGTTACGACCTGCCTGGGAGCCCAAAGAATATGTGAGCACCATGGACATAGGAAACACGAGACTAGGCATGCCATTGCGGGGGTGATGCAATGAGGGGGGAGGTCCGCCACCTTTTGATGTCCCGCGACAAACATGGCAGCGCCCACATGTTTATATTTTCATGCTCAGTTTGTCGGCAAAAATGCTCGTGCGCATAATCAAATGGCACATCGTAAGATGGCGGCTCCCCTCACTCATGGAATTCTCCCCCCTCCCGTGGATTCAACCCCGCTCGCCCAGTTTAGGATGGCATGCCTAGTTCCGTGTTTCCTATGTTCATGGTGAGCACAACATTGGTGCAAATTGCCAAAATCTGGATTTTCATAAAGATTATACTTTTTAGTTTGCTTGATTTAATATTCATAAAAAATAGTGCCCCGACTGCACCCTTATTCCCCAATGTTGGTACATCCTGCCCGGGAGCCCAAAGAATATGTGTGAAAAATTTGATTCCGATTGTTAAAAACTGCGTCTGCCCTCATTCTATCTACACCTCTCATATCTCCCTTCCTAACTCTTACGACCTGTCTGGAAGCCCATAGAATATCTTGTAAAATTCGGTGCCAATTACTAAAAACTGTGGATTTTCATAAGCATCATACGTTTGAGGCCCCTTGATTTCATATATTTCAAACACTGTGCACGCCCCCCACCCCCAATCCATCATTTCCTCATACTTTGACGACCTGTGCGGGGGCTCAAAGAATAAGTGTGAACAATTTGATGCCGATTGGTCAAAAACTGCTGATAAATC
>NC_046658.1:77806681-77815508 GCF_010883055.1 Belonocnema kinseyi | reverse complement strand
CCCCCCCCCCGTCTTCCTCCCAATACTCTTACGACCTGATCGGAATCCCAAAGAAGATGTGTGATAAATCTAACTCTGATTGGTCAAAAATGAATACCCCCCCATCTGCCATATCCTTTGTATGCCCACCATACTTTTAAGACCTGCTTGGGAGTCCAAATAGTGTGTGTGCCAAATTTGATGACAATTGCTCAAAAACAGTGGATTTGCATAAGAATAATCTATTTTAGGCCAATTGATTATACATATATTGATATACAGTCAATGCTATTTTTCAGTATTTATTAAACGAAAGCTATTATCAATTAAGGATTCGGGTTGCGGTAGGAATCATCTCCAGTGCCTAATCTACACGTGCATACATTTTCAAGTCGATCTATGCAACGGTGTGGACGGTATCGAGCCTCCAAGACACAAATTTAAATTTTATATAGTAAATGACATTTTTTAGTATGTATATCAACTATAACATGTTTCACTGAGGATTGATTTTGTAGGGATGAAAACTGAAATGAATTTCTGTTTTTTTTTTTAACTCACGCATTTTGTTGAAAATGAAAAAATTTTATAGAAAATTCGTCTTTTGGTAAAATACATTCTTCTTGGTTGAAAATTCGTCTATGTGAGTTAGGGGATCATCTTTTTTGTTTCAATTTATCTTTCTTTGTTTACAAATTCTTCTTTTTCTGCTCAAACGTCAACTCTTTTCTTAAAAAACCGACTTTGTAACTTGAAAATTTAACTCTTTTTTTTTTAACTCTTCTATTGGTTGAAAATTCAACTATTTTATTAAAATTCAGTTTTTCAGAGTAAAATTTAACTGGTTCAAAATTAGTTTTGTTGTTTAAAATTAGATTTTTAAACTGAAAACTTGACGTTTTCTTTTTTAATTTTAATTTTTCTTTTTGAAGATTTATGTGTTTGTTTGAAAAAAAATGTTGTAGAAATCATGTTTTTGTCGGAAATTTAACTCCTTTGGCTGTAATTTAACTTTTTTTGTCGAAAGTTTAACTTCTGGGAATGAAAGCTAAAATATTTGGTTGGTATTCCAAGTAATACATTTTTTCGATAATATTGGTCAGTAATTATCAAAAATAATTTAATTAAATTTTTTGATTAGGGAAGTATCACGTGTGTGGACGCTCCCTAATTAGTCACTCTAAAATACTAAAAATGAGAGTGATAATTTCAAATAACTTAAAAGAAGAAGCAGAATTTTAAAACGGGATACATATAACTTGTTCATTATTTATGGAAGCGATTAATGTTTTTTGACGTAGACATACTGTACCGGCTTAGAACCCTGAAAAATCCTGATATGGAACAGATTCTTTTGGAATAGCCTCATATTTCTAGCATTAAGCAACACCTCAATTTCCATATTTTAACTATTCCAAAATCGCTATTCGAAAATAATCAGTTCTATATGAAGGTAATTTGGAAGCACTAAGCCGGCGCGGCGTAGTATGTCTCCGTCTAAAGGCCCAACTGCTTCGGATAAGATTAAAATCGATTTCGGAATAACGGCGACCCGGTCATAATTAGTCGTAAGCGAGATAAGCTCATATAGTATATTGACCACGTACATATCGACCGACCACAGACTCGAGATTAATAGCAAAATTATACCATCGAATGGATTTCGTACGAATCGAAATAGAAGAACCTCGCCTCACACTTCATTAGCATGCCATGTGGGAATCCGTACGAGTCGGATTATCGGCCGATTTATATTCCGGTGTTAAAATTTCGACCTTCAGGGGCGTATATATGTATAATCACTTCTTATTAGATCTGTATTATAAGAAATATTTTATTATTCAAGACATCTAGATTCGTTTTTCACTCTAAAAATATTAACCTGGACTTTAATGTATTTTTATGGATACTTTTACTCTTTCTCCAAGAGAGGGTCCACATACCAAAAAAGATAGATTTTTCACTCTAAAAGATGATTTTTAAAACATAGTAATTAAACTTTCAACAACATTGTGCAAATTGTATATCGAAAAGCGGATTTTTTAACTCACAAAGACGAATTTTTAACCAAGAAGATTAATTTCCTACCAACCAGGTAGATTTCAGCGAAAAATGTGTTGGTAGCCAAAAATGAAATGGTGAAAATTTCAATAAAAAAAATCATTTTCAACCAAAACGATTACCGAATTACTATCCACTTAAATTTGATGAAAAAAGACGAGATTCTAACAAAATATTTAAATCCTCAACATAATAGAAGAATTTGCAATAAACAAGCTTAATCTTATACCTAAATATACAAATTTGCAAGAGAATATTACATTTTTAAAAGTAAAATTCCAATTCTTTGAAAACTGTTGACTCTTGAACCGAAAAAGAAGAATGTTTACAAAAAAAATCATTTTCAATCAAGAAAGATGTATTTTTAAAAAATTGTTGAAGTTTTAACTACAAAAGAGCAAATTTCAATTAAAAAATAGAATCGTTACATTTTTAATGTAAAAACTAATTTTCAATAAAACAACGAATTTTCAACCAGCTTAATTTTTTTTTTAATTTCACTTTCTACCCTAATAAACGAAAGTTGTCTGCTAAGGAATTTAATATTAAACATATAAACAAGAAATTTGAGACAACAAATGGAATAGGTATATTTTTGAATAGAAAAATTAATTTTTAACCATAATCGTAAAATTGAAACAAAGTAATTGAATTCAAAAAAAGTTTAATTCTGTATCAAGGTAGTTGAATTATGAAACAAAAATATAAATTTTCAATGAGCAGGATAAATTTCCTACCCAAATACACGAATTAAAAAAAAAAACATTTAATTGTTTCAATAATCTGAGCTTCATTACTTTTTTCGTCTACTATTCTAAAGTAAATATTTGTCACAAGTTAGAAATCAGAATTTATAAATATAATTGAATATTTTAAAAAATTGATTTTAGACCAGTAGACAAAAAATAGTTATATTCAATTATTCAATAAGTTTAAAACCATAACATAAAAAATGTATTTCATTTTTCAAGCCAAAAAGTTGAATTTTTCACACAACAGTTTAATTATTATTTTGAACCAAATAGTTACTGTTTGCTAGAAGACACACGACAAAATGAATTTACAACGAAACATGTGATAGATTATATATTTTTTTAATTCTAATCTTGAATCGAGATCTGTTAAATTAAAAAAAAAAAGATCAATTTTCAACAAAATATTTAAATTCATAACCAAAATGGATGAGCTTTCAACCAAAAAGAATTATTTTTAAACAGAAAATATCAATTTTTATTTTAAAAAATCTATTTTCCACCATAAGCGAAATATTTACACTTTAAGGAAGAAAGTGATTGCTTAACGAAAATAAGTCTGTTTTTATCCACATAGTTAAATTTTCAATCCTAAAGAGGAATTTTCGACTAAAATGATGAATCTAAAAAAAAACTGTTAAAAAAGAGTGCAACATTCAACCAAAGCGTTGAATTTTGAACTCAATAGTTGAATTTTCAACTAAAAATGAAAAATTTGTAACCAAACTTAAAATAGTTACATATTTAGATTAAAAAATTTAATTCTAAACAAAAAATTAAACAGAATTTTATAAATTAAATAATTTACAAATTAATTATTTATATTAAATTTTTTTTTAATACTTGACTCTTCAAACAAACAGAAAAATCTTTAACAAAGAAATAATTTTTTAAAAAGTAGTTTAATTTTTCACTAAATAGTTGAATGTTGTTTTTCAGTTTTTTCAAATCAAGTCAAACTTAAGTCGAAGCATTTTTACTCGGGTAAGTATGAAATAGTTTTAACTCACCATCCATAGTTTTATTGACAATAATATAGAATTAAATTTGAATTTCATATTTAAGAAAAGTCGAGAGATCAGCTTTAGGGCGACGTGACGTTTTGTGGAGGGTGTGGGCCCTAGTAAAAATGATTCGACTTGAGTTCAACTTGAATTGCCCCCCAATCAAGACATGCTGAAGTCGAAAAGTTCGACTTGAGTATGCCTCAGTTTTGAGACGGAGCCAGACTTCAATTTATGTCTTGGAAACAATTTTCTATGTCTTGAAGACATAAATTTATCTATTGAGTCAAATTTGTATGACTCCAACACGAGCGGTTTATAACTTCGAGTGTATACCTGTCCTAACAAATAGGGTCATTCTGACTGTCATAAAACCTAATCTTTGTTAATGATTAAACATATATTCAATCAGCTCATTTATGGATTTACATTTGTATTATACTTGTTTGATGATGATACTGAAAATGTGTTTGACCCACCGATTCTGATTTTTTTAAATGAAAAACAACTAATTTAATAATTGGAGATTTTTCATTCATCAATTTCAATCTTATTTATGACCCGAAAAAGGTTCGACCATGTCAAACAAGAGAAGACTCGTCATGAGACAAGTAAACGTCGTCTTAGCTAAGACAATGCTCGACTTGAGACAAGTAATTGTCATTTTACTTGCCGTGGCCATAAAAGTAAGACGAAGGCCTATGTCTTGACTCAGTTTTGAGACGCAGCCAGACATCCATGTCTTGGAGACGACCTCAAGACATAACCAAGTCGAACTCAAGTCGAAACATTTTTACTCGGGTGGGGGGGGGGGTATAATGTCGAAAATAGTCATAAATAAAGGGTGACTCAAAAATCACTAAAAATATCGTCACGTATTTTAGCATAGTTTAGAATTAATTTTGCCAAAAAAATATTTCAAAGTAGTTTTAGCATTTTTGAAAATTACTGCTGCAGGAGCAGTAAATATTTCCGATGTCAAGTGTACGTTTACGTCTTTGAATATTTTCCAAGGCAAAAAATATTCATTAATTTTGATATAAATAAAAAAGAACAGGCGAATTTAAGATGAATTCCAGGAAGTTCAAGACGAATTGATGAAAATTCAAGATATATGCGACTTCAAGATAAATTAAAGCGAATTGAAGATTCTCTATTTCATCAGATTTTACAGGTCGCTAAAATGTCAACCTGTAGTTTTATCGTCCATTCCGACTTCCTACTTTCTTCGCTATTAGAGGCGCCCATAACGCTGATGAAGCTTTATGAAAAAATCGACATGTCGTAAAATTTGGACCGAGTGTCATTAAGTCCTATCGTTTGACTCACGTTTCTAGAGAAATTTGAAAAACACCTGCCGAGATCAGTAACGACATTCAAGGAAGTATTAATCTTATCTCCTTGCAGTGTTCGCCATATAACATTTTATATTTATTGCTTCTCTTACCCATAGTCGAATTTAAGGGAGATCCCAACTTCAGTATCTGTGGAGAAGGAGGTCAGCTAGGAATGTTATAGCCTTAAGGCTTTAATGTCATTGACCCTAATTTCAATCGCTCACACTTGTTGTATATAAAAATAATATTTATATGATCCGTACAAATTTACGATTATGAAAAAACTGTCTAAATTAGCGACTATTTAATTGCTTTCAGTAGGAAACTTATGTTTTGACTCTTAAAATATATTCAACCTTCCAAGACTTTATTTGTTCAGAAAAAGTTTCAATATATCGCAAAAGAATTCTCAGTTGGAGAGCACCCAAAAACTACGTGAGGCGATTTATGCCGAATATTTACTGTTTCTTTTAAGGAAAAGTTTGACTAACAAAAATAATTAGATTAAAAGTACTAAAACTAAGAGCTAAGTCCAACATATTTTGATATGTTATACCAAAAGTGTTAAACAAACAGCTGCATTTTCAATCAAAATGATGAATTTTCGACTAGAAAAACCTAATTTTCAAATAAATTATTACATTTTCGACTAAAAATACCATTTTCAAGAAAAAAATTGAATAGATAAAATCTTAGTGACCACACTTCTGCAGAGTGACACACATTGGTCCAAAGGACCCAGGGGACAAAATTCGCCATAAAAAAAATTGAATATTTTTACTTGAACATTTTTTTAGAACTTCTCAAGAAGTAACTTTAAAATATCATGTAGGTCGTATTGCCAAAAATTATATTTAAATATACTTTAAAAAATTTTGAAGTCCAAAAAGTATTTAAAAAAACATTTTTTATTTAAAAATTAATAACTTTTTTAATTTTCCAAATGTAGGGCTAAGAACTGAGGTACGTCTTCTCCAGATGTACCACTTTAAAAAAATAGTATTTCAGTAGATTATTCAAAGGTATATTTATTTTGAGGAATGAATGCCGGAAAAATGGGAAAAAATGAATCATGCGTTTTTGTCAAAATACTCTATTGTATTATTTGTTATTAAAAATAATTCTATAAAATATTGATGAATTCTTGAAATTAAACATAGCAGGCATGAAATTAAGAAAAAATCAAGTGATCTTCCTTTTATTGTATGTTACTGCAATCATTATACATGGAGACGTTGGCAAACAGCACAATGTGAAACCGTATCTCGTCACTCCACAAAAAATCATCGTTTTAAAACGCTACATGTCGTTTAAAAGCATTTTTACATTTCCAAATATACTTTTTATACTTTATTATTTAATTTGAAGTCGATATACGATCAAATAAAAATTGACTCCAAAAATCACGTGCGAACGTTCTGACCACACTTGGGTAGAAAGGACTCAACTCATTTTTAAAAAGCTGCTAAAAATTAACTAAAAGTCCCAGTGGCATGCTAAAAGTCCTGAAGCGTAGTTAATCTCTTTAAATATCGACGACTGTTGCAATAGACTTGCTCCCTTTGCATTAAGGTACTTAAAATTTCATTTCAAAAGACCTATGGGTCACGAAGACTCATGTGTGGTCACTGAGTTTAAGTTAAAAACATAATTTTTAATCGCGACACATAAGGCTACTTTTAGCTAACAAAAATAATTAAGATAGATGATGTAATCAAGTAATAGATTGGCGTTGATCACAAATCATTAACAAAATATTTAAATTTGCATCCAAAAAGGAAGAATTCTGAACCAACAAAAAAAATAGTATACCTCTCAAGCATAAATAATTTACTTTCAAACAGAAGATTTTCTTATTATTTTTGGATTTTATTATAGCTTCCTCGTAATTCAGTTCGCATTCAAGCAGAAAAACTAGTGAAAGAGTGGAATAGGGGAAAGGTTATAAGGTCTGCGATAAATAAATAGGAATGCTGATAATTTGTAGACTCAAGAATAATAGTTTAAAGAAACATCAAACTTTATTTTTGATACTTTGCAAACATTATGTTAATTTTAAGATTCATTTTATTTTTTGAACGCTAGGATATTTCAGGATATTCAATTAATGTTCAAGGATATCCTGCGAATATCCTACGAATACCAGCTGAATATTTTGGAGACATATCCCTACAGGGCATAAATCCTATATCCTCGGGATACCCTTAATGCATCCTTGGATACAAGGAGGTAAATCTAGTTTGAAAAATTGGGGATCATTGTTAGAAATAGGTAACTCAGTCTAAGGAAAGTGAAGCAATTCATTTTCACGTTGGGCCATCTAAGAAAGGTTAATGTACAAATATTAGGAGTACGAATTAAATGGTTCAGACTGAACGCTCGTTGCTAGTGTAACGAAAGGCTCGACCGTAGGGGACTGAGTGTAAAAACGCGTGTGGAGTCGGATGTAGATTAGAGGAACGAAAGGAAGATCGAATTATAAGAAAAATAAGAAAAATAAACGGAGATTCTGATATAAGTTTCAAATGTAAGTCAGGTGTTGTAGAATCGTCGATGGACATTCCAGTAATGCATCTCGAAATAGATGATGGAATATAATGATAAAGTTGCAAAAAAATCATTTAATTATAATAACTGCACTTAATTTATTTAGTAAATTATGTAATTGCACGTACGGTCACTTACAAACATTATCGAACGCTCAAACGCTATGAAACATCGCACCCGCTGGGGATCGAACACCCTACCGGCCTATCTGAATAACCTAAAACCTCCTAAGCATATGCCCGATGTTCTAGCTAATTTTCTAACAGCTAATGTTTGTGCATATTTAAAAAGTAAAAGAATGCACATTATGTGATATAATAAATAGTGTAATAGTATAATGAATTGCAAACATAGGTAAGTGAAGTAAACGATGTTCATTAAAAATATTTAATTTTATTCCTGGAACAATATTTAAAGGCTTGCAGTATATATAATTAGATAAGGATCGAAAACGAAATATTTTAGGAGAGCGAAATAACATTTCGTAAGATCGAAAACAGCCTATAAAGATAAAAACAAAAGTTACTCCCGAGCTGAAATGTCTCTGAATTAAAACCAAAAGTAGGATTAAACAAAATTATCCAGTTCCGAGAAATAAAACGTAGAAGTTTACAATCACAAAGAGACAGAAAGAACTTATTCCTTTTAGATATTAAGTAGCTTAATTGGGAGAATTAAATACTTCCAAGTAAATCATTCAAGAATTACCCGTTTCAAATTTTGGATGATTTGAAAATCATTTTTAAACAAAGACTGAAAATATATTTTTCAATTTTAAAACATAATGAAAACTTGTTCTCGAAATATGAGGAGGCTAAATAAGAATAAAAACAGAGTTTATAGAAAAAGCTCTTGCGGGAAAATAAAGATTTAGTGTAGAAGCATAGCACTGTAACAGTTATAAAAGTTATAAAAGTGGCTTTTAGTAGAAATTGAAGATTAAAGATTTTAGGTTGGAATTTGATTATAATAATGTAAAATATAAATCACACGAATGGAAAAAATACGATGCTTACAAGTGCAATGGAGAATGGCGCGAACTCGTGAACTACACAGGCCGACAAAATTTGACAAAGGTCCGGAACCAGAGACCAGACCTAGTATACCCGAAGGTTTTTGCTGCGCTGAATCCGAATCCGACCTCAGA
>NC_046658.1:77749107-77806581 GCF_010883055.1 Belonocnema kinseyi | reverse complement strand
TGATGGAATTTTTCTGAGGTCAGATTCGGATTCAGCGCAGCAAAAACCTTCGGGTATAGTAGGTCTGGTCTCTGGTTCTGAGAATTGTTGGCCTGTGCTATCGACGGTAATGTAGCGCTACTGCGCTTGCGTGATATTTCTAGTAGCTTTCTGGTACAGAGTCCCAGAAGGCTCGCGGACTTAGCGCTATTTGCTAATACAAGCCTCTCTCAGTGCCTCGAATATTTGACATTGCACGACGCATCTTATTTCGATTCTAATCTTAACTATACGTAGTAATATATTTCAACGAGGATTTAGTAAATAAGGTGCCTTTTACAAAAGGTACCTTATTGAAATGAATAAAAGTAAGATCTACATCACATTCAATTTTATCAGTCTATTAAACAGTTATTTCTTGATATAATAATGATCTGATCTAGTAATCACAACTTAACAGTTTAGAAAGGATACCTGTATTCGAGTAATAGTCACTAGCACCATAATAATCTGTAATGTAATATAGCACTCTTCATAAAAATTATTTTTCCATTTTTTTCCGTGTATGACCTATGATATAATATGACTTGGATATGACATGGATATCTCAGGTTATAGACATTTTCGCCTTTTACGACTATCCTGAAAAAAATCATTAGATATCTGTAGGACATCCAGAGCATGCCTTTGGAAATTATTTGGATGACGTGAAATATCCCAGTGCTGTGTATATAGATTCCGCTGCGCTAATTTTATCTGAATTCCATGTTTATTAAATTAATAGAATGTATATTTTATATGCATTTTCGTTCCCTAAGTTTATAAAACCTTAGTAAGATTTGCGTCAAGACGGGGGAGGGGGGTCAAATAATATCTTATTGTAGCTTACATAGGGAAGAGCGATTTGCGAATTTCAGAAAAGCACCTTACATAATTTCTGGATAATTCCTTGCAACCCTTTCTCTTGAAAAATTCCAAAATTACAGAAGAACGAAGGGTCTGAGTGATCAATGATAAATTGATGGTGAAAAATACTCGTACGGCCATCCTACTTAATCTTGGAAAATTATTGAAGGACCTGAAAAGGTATTATATGGTGGGAGTATGGTAAATAACATTTTCACTCATCAGTCCACTATACTGGATGTCATAAAAGTCCCGGGACAGCTAAATATTTCCTCAAGTAAGATATTTTTCATGGAGACAATGATCACTCTTGAAATAAATTCAAACGTGGAATTCAATGATGTCCCTTATTTTGATCTTGACGATGACCTTCAAGGTTTTTTCAAGGTCAACTTTTTACAAAAATGGAAACCGCTTTTTACACATCAGCAATTGATAGAGCGGGAAATTTCACGTTCATATATTTACCTATACCATCGGTACATTGTAACCTTGAAGGTCAGTAAGGTCATTTAAACCTAAACAAGGCCTGTATACCTCTGGGTCAAAATCAAATTGCAACTATCACCTGAGTACATTCTCGAACGTAAAATGTACAGCTCTGTCGATGGCCAATGTAAAAAAGGGGATATCAGTGGAAAAGATTGACCTTGAAATTACTTTGTAGGTCATAGACAAGGTCACGCTGAATACACCTGGTTAAAGTAGTATCTTTGCTCTTTGCAAAACAAATTTGACAAGCTTCTATTCCCAGAGTTATGCAAACCTTGTTTAAGAATAAATGACCTTCTACTGACCTTCAAGAGGTTTTTTTAAGGTCATATTTTTATAGATGACAACCCTGTTTTTTGTGTTGGCAATCGATACAGCTGTGTCAAATTTCTCTCTCTATCGATTGCCCATCTAAAAAGAAGTACTCCATTTTTTTAACAATGACTTTGATCAGAATAGATGCTTCGTAAATTTCAACAATTGTTGTTTTCGCTTGGTTTCTACTTTGATTTGTTCTGTTACAAGACAGCATAGGGACTTAGACAAATGCTAATAAATAATTGATTTTTTGTAAAAAAAAAGATATTCATATAGTTCTACACAAAATGTGCAAGAGGAGGAAGCCTTTCTTGCAATACAACTATTTTTCTGAATGGGAGTTTCCATTATCGAATGAGAGTCCATTTTCCCTTATTGTTTTTACAAGCTTATTTTCTCACATTTAGCGGAAGATAAGCCATTGAGGAAGTATGAAAATGAAAAGTAATATTCACTGGAAGATTGATAACACATTTCCCTCTTTAAATCACAGCAGGCCAGCTATGAACATAATTTAGCATGGAGTTCTTCAATTCCTCGCGACACCTGACGCAAGCATGCTAGCAGCATTGAGGCGCAATTTATTGCGCGATAAACAACACGGGGTAGTTAGGTAGGCAGTCAGCCGGTATGGGTAAGCAGGTACCTTCGCCATACACCCAGTAAATGGCGAAAGAACACACTGATCGCGTCAGATCGAGACCTCCATCTGGAGAAAAACTGGTAGCGGTCTCATAGATCTAAAAGCAGCAGGTGATCTCAAAGTGTCCTCTTCTAGGGACATGTGAATAAATGAGATCTTTTTTAATCCCGCTGTGTACTTTACGGAACTATTTTTTCAATTACTACATCGAATTCACCTCTATTCTATATAGTCCAGACATCTGCTACGAAAAACGGCATTTGTCTTTTAACCGTTTTAACTAGGTACCCGAGTAAAAATATTTTGACTTGAGTTGGACTAGTTTCGACTTGATTTCGACCTCAATACAGCTATGTCTTTCACGTGGACTGTTGATGTTTGAAATTTTCGATAGGGGTCCTTACCCAATCGATACGAACTTGTCTTAAGACAAGAGGTCTTGTATTTTGTAGAGTATTATTTAAACAATGCTTAACCATTTAACTATTTTCCGCAAGCACAACACTTCAAAAAAAATGTGACTTTTGAACTATACAGGTACACTTTTAATAAAAAAATATAAATCCCGAAAGAAAAATGTAAACCATAATTAATATTTCAAAAATAAGATTACTTCCGATTTAGCAGAACAATTCTAAACTAAAGATGTAACAGTTTCTATTACAATAAAAAATATATTTCTATTTTTAATCAAAAACAGATAAATTCATCAAAAAATAAGATGCTTCTCAACACAATAGTTTAATCCTTTACTAAAACCGATTCACTCCATTATTTAAATATTTCACAGTAACATATTTTCAACAAAATTGATGAATTTTGAACCTTAATGACAAATCTAAAGAAACATTTTAATTTAGAATCAATTAGTTTAATTTTTGACCAAGTAATTTAATTTTCAACCAAAAAGAAGATATCTATACAAAAGATTGAATATTAAGTATTTAATTTCAAAATGATTGTAATTTTTAATAAAATCGAGTGAATTCTTAGCAAAATAATGAGGCTGTTAACCAAAACAGATTCATCTTCAACCAAGAAGCTTTTATAAATTAATTGAAACCTTGAAAAAATGAATTTTTAATAATAAAAGTAAAAAATAAAAAATAATGTTTTTTAGTAATGTGAATATTGTTTAGAAACTCGAGAAATAAATTTTATAATTAAAATAATACTACTAATGGAAATATTGATATACTAAATTGATGGTGCCGAAAATTTGTAATCTGCATTAACCGATGAACTGAACAAAAACTACTAAACGTTATATTTACGAAATGATGCAACCAATCGGGTTTAGGATAACAATATATGCGAGACCTCATTGACTGAATCCAATTCTTCTCCCTCTATTCCACCTCACTTACTTTACTTTCCCTTATCTCATCACTTACTTTCCAACAATAATTTTATCTACTTCTTCTACTTCGCCTACTTCTCGGCCGCTTATTTCCTCTCATTTCCTCTCAACACTCATGAATTTTTTTTATTGGTCCTCATCCTCGACCCCTTGTTTCTCCTATCCCTCACATTTTTTTTTCTTACTAACCTCGATTTTCCTAATTACCCACCCTGTACTTTCCTACCTTAATTTTCCGTACACCTGCTGCTTTTCCTCCCATAGTTTCAACTATTTTCCCTACTTCTCATCTCTTAATTTTCCCATCTTCTCCTGAATTTTCCATATTTCCTTTATCCCCTCCTATCATTTCCAAGAATTTTCCCTCACTTTTCCTAATTTCCTTCCTCTCATTTCCGCTACCTCCCTTTATCTTTTTTTCCTTACTTTTACTAATTCTCATTCCCTCAATTGCCAATATTTCTTATAATTTCCACTTATTTCCTCTAATTCTTCTTTGGTCATTCAACCTCACTTTATCTGATTTGCCAACTTTAATTTCTTCTACTTTCCATTATTTTATTTTTCCTTACTTCCGCTCATTTCCATCCCCTCATTTCTCTTCACTTCCGTAAGTTTCCCTCCTCTCACTTCCTCTACAATAACATCCTGTATTTTACCCAATAGCCCAGTGGGCACAAAATTTGGCGACGTCTTTACGACATCGTGACGACATCTTTACGATAACTTCACGACATCCTATGTCCATGTCGTTAAGGTGTCTTTACGATATCGTAAATAAGTCGCATGATCTGACGATGTCTTTACGACATCGCAAAGACACCGAAACGACATGGAAATAGGATGTCGTGAAGTTGTCGTAAAGATGTCGTAACGACGTCCTAAAGATGTCGCTAAATTTTGTGCCCACTGGGAGCCTTCCCCTAATTTTCCCTATTTTTCCTCTTCTTCCATTACTTCCCATTCTTCTTCTACCATTACTTCCCCTCACTTCCGCCTGTTAGAAAAATGTAGAACGAACGGATGGACGGACTGATGGAGAGTGTCGGAAACTATACGGGTTTCTGCCTGGATCTAAAAAATCTAATCACAGAAATATATATTGTTAAAAATGGGAACAGGAGGGCTCCCAAAAATGTATTCCCTAGGGGCCCATTTTTCCTTAAAGCCACGCTGATAAAGAATTATTATCGAAGACCTCACTAATAAGTAAGGTTTCGAAAGACAATTTAAAAGACCGTATTACAAGCGTAATTGGACGCCTGCTTATCCGAGCACGAGTGCATCTTGGTGTATAAGAACCAATCGATACCGCGTTCTCCAAACCACTTCCGAGTCTCGACGGAATGTCGCATAATTCCAGTGACCGTGATTTTTGCTCCTTGCGTCGCGTCGTATCGCGAACCTTGGGGAAATCGAATCTCTGGTTTCCTGGGACTTACTATTCTCCTCGTTTGCAGAATCCCGGCGGATTAATTAAGTCTAAGTGGAATCGGCGGAAGAAGTATCAGTTAGTTGCGAGTATGAGCTAATTTTTTTTCAGATTTATACATTGTACAATTTTTAAGGTTTGGTTACGGAAAAAATTGGTTGCATTGAAATTATTTGAGTCGCATAATTTCAGAATCCTGAGTCACGCGAATTTATATAATTTCAATTAGCTACTAGACAGTTACCACCAATTAAAGCCACCTCGTTGAATTATTTTACAGCTTTTTGAACCGTGACGAAATTTACTGGATGAGTTGTCTGCAATATGAGAACCTCAGCAGAGAAATGTTATTTTGATGGTTCCGAATCAGAAAGAAGAAAAAGTAGTACAACGGAATTTCCCTGAATCGGTAGTCGGTAGTCGCTGTAGCCTTATGAGTTAAAATTGTAAAATGTATGATACTGATTTAAATAATTTTCATTCAATCCGTGAAAAATCTAGTTTTATGTAATGTGTCTAATGTCCAACATTTCATTTATCACGCGACATAAAATTAATTCGTTAAACGAATAAAATCTTTCAAATTTTGAAAATCGTCGAACTTTTAACCGAATTGACCGAATAATTATTATAAAATTTTAGTATAAAATTTATTGAATTAAATCAGAAAATTTATAATACAATTTTAAAAATAGTTTTTTTTTGGGGCAGTAGAATAACTTTGTTGCATCCAAACACATTTTCAGTCGAAAAATTTCTTTAAAATAGCTTTCCGCTCCATTATATTTTAGGAACAATGAAGCTAAAAAATTTGTTGTGGATTATATCAAGAACCCTTAGAACTCTTACATAATTAAGGTGATCGTAGGATTCAGCGATACCAAAGACATACAAATTATGTTCCATATGTATTTAAAAAATTATCTTAATCAGTTTGCACTACAATTTAAAAACTTTTATAAATCAACTAAGTCCGAAATAACTTGCAAATGACAAATAACAAGTTGCAAATATCAAATAACAAGAGCTACCTGAGCAGAAATTTCCAAATATTTGCTTTATTTCCGACTTGGGCCAGATCGGGCACACAATTTTGTGGATATTAAATTTGGCCCCCTCCAGACCCCGCTTAACAGTCAATCTTGACAGTAGATGGCGCCCAATTCATTTCGGGACCTACAGTGGGTTGATTTCAAATCTTCCAAGTTTCAATTTAAAGTGTCAAACGTCAAAAAATTTTTAATTATTAATTGAAAATGTGACCAAATAAGTGGAAAAATGCCAAAAGCCAGCACGAGACGAGTGTGTAGGCTTCGTATACTTCAAAATATTTCTATGTTGCGTGTTGAAGCCTATAGTCAGTATATTTATCAAGTTTGTTAAGACGAACCCTAACCTCGAAATGAGGCTATTTATTTATAAGAAAAGAAGCAGAATTAATACTTACTGTGCTGAATGTGAAAACGAATTAGATCAACAATGACGTCAAAAGTGAGAGAGAAACAAGTCCTAAAAAGTCGCTCTGCATAAATATGAAACCCTGATGAATCTGAAGTACCTTTAATCAGGCGGATGTCTCAGTATTATCCAGGTTACTTTGATTAACTGGTACTTCAAGTGCATTAAATTAGATTGAACGTGGATTAAATGGGATTGAAAGTTGATTAAATGGGATTAAAAGTAGATTTCCTGGTTCTGAAAGTGGATTAACTAGGATAAAATGTAAATTGGTATTATGGATATTATTTTATCACGTAAGGAAGACAAAAATAACATTCCAAACGAAAAGAATTTTATACTTCATCATTTGACAGGAGCTAGGAATAATTCTCGCCTTTCTCATGTGATTATTCAATACCCACAAGTCTAGGTCATTTAGCTGATGTTTATTTAACGCAGAATTTTGTGGATTTTCAACAGTGTTTTAAAAATATTTCCTGTTGTGGCCCGTTCCCTTCAGTGTATAATGTTCGTGGAATAGCAAGTAGATTAACTAGGATTCCATGCGGACTTCGTAGTGCTACAAGTTCATTATTTTGGATTACAACTGGAATACTTGGATGAATGGGATTTCTCAGTCTTGAAAGTGAATTACTCTGGACTAAAAGTAGATAAATTAAGAAGACAAGTGGATAAACCTGGATTATTCCGGATCGCAATTGAATGAACCAGGACTACAAGTACATTAAATGGATTAAATGGGATCATACGTGAATTACCTGGGATTACAAGTGACTCATCCAGGATCATACTAGATTATTCTCGATCACAGATAGGCAACCTAGGATTACTTGGCTTAGGACAGATTACCATTTCGGGTAACCGCACGGTTAAGCGAATTACCAGAGTTCTTCTCCCATCGAGCAGAAGTAATCATAAACAGAAAAGGTAACACTGCTGCAGAAAAGTTTAGCTTCACGGCAATTTTGTGGATGAGAATAACAAAAACGTGATTTAGAACAACCACTGAAGGGTCGATAACGCGATTGTACATTCTCGCGTCCAGCGGCATATGGGGAGCGCCGATCGACTAAATATTACATCGCGGCAGATTCGTATCGGTACTGCACGACTTACGAGCGCTCCTCCACCCGGGAATCCCGTAGATTTATAAACCCATATCCTCCCTCGACACTCGCACATTTGCCAGTCTCACCTGATTTATGTACCAATGCTCATGGATCTTTCGCAACTTTGAGATAGGTCACATTTTAAAAATCATAAGCCCCTCTTCTTTTACAATTTTCCAATAGCATGACCTTATGAAATGTTAATAAATATAGTGAACATGTATTAACAATCTGATAACTTGCAATTTTGTATTCAGCTCTAAGAGATTTTCAACACTTAAATATAGCAGAAAAAGCTTTTGGACAGGTAACAAGCAACCGAGAAGAATGATTAATTTTAACTGTCGTGTATTATTTTTCCAGGGAGATGCGATACTTGTAGTTCATACAGAGAAGCTGCTTGTAACGGTTGCCCCGTCCAAGAATTGCTGAGAAACAAGGCAAAAATCGAAATTCACATGTTTCATGTTCAACTACAATATGGAAGTAACTGATGATTGTAAATCCTCAACGAAACACAATCTAAAGGCACGAACTAGGTTACAAAGCAGCAGGGAATGAACATTCAATGATGATTAGGTCGGGTGCTAAGGTCATTAGTACTTGGCTGTTTAAACGAGTTTTCCACCTTCGAATTTAAAGTCAAGTGACTCCACTAATTCATTTACGTCTACAATTTGTTCAGACGTTTGTACATATGGAAGATAGCATTCAGCTGAAGAGGAAGTGTTATCCAATATCTGATATTACCAGTAATTTGAAACTATTATAATGTTGTATATTAAAATGCAAACATTAATATTTATTTTGGAAGACAATGCGTAATATCAATAATGACTTTGATTTTGCGAAGATTGAAAAAAAACTTCGACAATATCGACATCCCTCCAGGTTCTTATCAGCTTCAGTACACAAGAAATTACCGTAATCATAGGTGATTGTCATACGGTATAATTTGATCATCACGATTCATGATTCATGAATAATTATAGATTTGAGGAAGACTGTATTCCCACCGCCAGTTTCTTGAGATACACCACCAAGCTCGACCACTTATGGGCAATGCGCGTTGTTGTGTGAGGAGCATTACAGGTATCTATTATATTACGAGCGTGGACTTAATCGACGCGACCTGTTGTGAAGGACGCTAAGAGGGACCGGCGGGTACCGCGTTCCAATCCGACCCGGAGCCTCTCGTATCTCACCGCTTTATGTTTCGACTCGCCGAGGTGTCAAAAGCGTTTTAGTTATCTACTGCCCGCCAGATAGCGGCTCAAGGCTTCCTTGCAAACTTGAAGGTCCTAGGCATATACTTACAGTCTATATGTGACCGTCTGCGAAGAAAGGGACCTAATGCGGAAAAAATCGATTTTTGAACTGTTAATCAACTGGCAAGTGGGGTATTTTCATGGAGATCCTGCGTTGGACTGCTTTTCCAATCGCCTTTTGCATCGCATCTTAGATAATAAAACAAAAATTTTATAAATATCTGACATGAGAAAAATACTTTAGTTGCTTTGACAACTAAAGTTAAGCTGTGGAACCTAAATTATGCCTTAAACACCTTAACATGTAAGTTAAATTGATCGAAGGAATCTAGAAAGATCCCTGGATCAGCGAAAGTAAATATCCTTAGACTTATTTAGCAATTTTCCGTACAGAAGGAAATCATATTCTCTATACGTATTATAAGTATAGCTATACTCTATTGTCTATTCCCCGAGAGATACTTTCAAACAAAGAAGTTGCCTGGATGAAATATTAAAGCAGACACTCAACTTTTTACGATGTTCAGGGAGCTTGAGAGTCAAGATTTTTTAAGAAAGGTTTTAATAGCTGATACCCTCGGGAATATAGTGTCTAAACGAACTATCGGAGCAGCACAGGTGGATCATAAAAGCGTTAAAATAAAATGGCGACAGTCTAATCGGGAACAGTGACAAAGATTTACTTCGGGCATTTAAAAGAGTTTTGTCACTGAAAAATGCACGCTTTTGTCAATATTCAATAGAGTTTGTGCCAAGGCAGTAAATTAAAAAATTTATTAAAATTACTGATGAACAAGGGCACTAGGCCATTTGAAAAATTCAAAGTGCACAACAAATTGATGAAATTGCGGCGAGTCACATTTGCGGCATCCGTCATTTGAAAAAGTTTGAAGTTCACAAAGAGTTGGCAAAAGTATAAGGAGACATGCATGTGATTCGTTGCAGAAATAATTCAAGTCACACTACTAATTTTTGCTAATTTTTTGTCGACTAATTTTTTGCGAATAAGGGGAGCTGCAATTTGACTTGCCGGAGAATATAGCGCTTCGATCGCCATATTCCTACATTCTTTAATTAGAAGTTCTGAAAATTAAAAATTTTTTAGTCTTATGTAATTACAAACTAGTTTGTTTAAAATAATTTTGAAAACTTTTAAGGCTTTTAATTTAATATTTCACACTTCTGAACGGTTTTAACTTGAAATAATTGATTAAATTTTGTACAATTTTGAAAGGCTCACAACTAAAATTGCCCTTCAGGTTTGAATATTTTTGCTTTAAACCATTCGTTTCTGTAGAGCTTTTAATTTCACATAATGCAACTATGATCTAAAATAAAATAATTCTGCAATTGTGCAATCTGGAATTACTTAACAACCAAAATATACTTTGTCTTAAAGTTCTATGAAATCCATTCAGATTCTGAAAAATGCATTACAATAACTTTTTAAAAGCCTTCAAAATCCTGTGAAATCCATTAAAATTCCTTAAAATTCCTTTAAATTATTCGTAAACCCTGAAAATTCTCTGGAATCCTTCGGAGTTTTTTAAAATAGTTTAGAATAACCCGAAAAAGTGAACAAAATTTTGAATGATTTTCAGATGAATGTTATTTTAAAAATTACAAAAAACCTTGTTCTTATGAAAATTTCGTTATAGCGTGATAAAAAGATCAAAATAATAATATAATTATAACGATATGGCCTCTTTATAATATTACTAGCAGGAAATGCAGGCACGCGAAGCGCATATTTGCGTATCTGGATTTTTTAAAAGTGAAAATATAAACAATTTAAATGTCCAATTATTGAACCCTTTTTGGAAAGTTAAGTTAGAAAATTTGTAAAACAGTAATTACAATTTTCGAATTAAAATTTATCTAGAAAATGCTATCTTCCATATGTACAAACGACTGAACAAATTGTAGACGTAAATGTTGAAAAAAATACAATATTGAAAGATTTTGAATGGAGGAAATACTGAATTAAACAATTTGATATTAAGTACAAGTTACAAAAAGGACAATATTTGGAAATAAATGAAAAGGAATTTAACATGTGTAAGTTTCTAGTTAAAAGATTTGGAATATTAAAAATTAAAAAATTTAGAATTAGAATTTCTTAAAATTAAAAAATTTAATACTAAAATTTTGACAGTGGGACATTGTCATTAGAAGGGAGTTGAAATTGTATAATTTCTTATTTAAAGCCTTTTAAATTGATAAATTTTATTTCGAATTAAAGAATATTTACATGAATCGAATAATATCTGATAAAATTAGGACTCTGGGACATCCTTAAGATCTTAAAAATTGAATCTTGTGTATTAGAATTGTCAAATAAGGATAATTATAATTGTAAGGATTTAAAGTTTCATTATGTCTAGTCGAAAGTGTCCAAAATTGAATAGTTTGATAGTGAAAACTTTTCAGCCTAATTAATGTTTAATCCGAAGACTTTAAAGTTTGACTATTTTAAATTCAGAAATGAAATCAAAGTTTTAAACTCACGATTTATAAAATTATAGAGTTTTAAATTCTTATTACATACAAAATTATAATGTTGCATAATTGAATGAAAATATTTCTCTAAAAGCAAAAAAGATGTTCACGGGAATTTTCAACGTCAAAAGTGGAAACAAAATTTTTATTCTTAAGCCCTCGAGTTTGAACAATCCTAAAACTACTGAACTTTGAAAATTGAACTAAAAATGTGCGTTTTTAAACAAATATTTCAATCTAGGAATCATAGAAATCCTTTTAGCCGTTTACGAGAAAAATGTTAGTCATGCTGTAACATTACATTTTTATTGTTGCTGACTTTTGCAACAACTTGGGATCGACTTGAATTGCTCCCAATCAAGACATGCTGAAGTCGCAAAGTTCGACTTGAGCATTTCTCAGTATTGAGACGGAGCCAGACTTCAATTTATGTCTTGAAGACAAGCTTTTATCTCTTAAATACACATATTTATATAGGCAGTCGTTATTTCCTCCACGGCTACCTGCGTACCCTTCCCCTTCCAGTGTGCAGCGACACTACCCCTCACTGGATTCGAAGTTGCTCCAGGCCCACGATGCTACGTCCCCTTTGGAGATAATCCCTTTGTCTTCCAAATTATATCTATTCCTATTTCAAGAATATCAGTATGTACAAGAAAATCATTTAAATATACATAATTAGATTATTTCCAATCTAATAATGTATAAATATGATACATGCACATTTTATGGACGAAAAATTAAACAATTTTTCACTTTTGGTCAATTATACATACAATACAATACCATTATAAATAATGAATAAATAAAAACAATAAATACAATTTTCCACTTTTTAAGTTATCGTAAATTAATAATTGATTCAACTTAACAAAAGTGTTTGAACAAGTTATTATTATCATTTATAAAAATATTCTCTTACAGTGATTCTCGTATGTTGCAGTTTTTTCTAAAAATTTTCACTTTTGATCCACTTTTAAATGGTAGTGAGATAATAATTAATTCAAGTTAACAAACGTAATTTTTGGCCCACAATGTTGACCCTTATCAGTGAGTTTTAATTAATCTGCGAAAAGTCCATAACGTCTTGTAAGTACGCAGTTTTACAATTGAAAGTGTTATTCTTGGGTTAATATCTCAGTTTCTAAATTATATACATTATTTAACTTAACATTTATATTTAATTTAATTTTATTAATAACTATTGATAAATCATTCAGTATCATTAAAACAATATATTTTAACGAAATACAACATTGATGAAAAAAAATCAGAATGCAGTAGTACAATATTTAACAAATTTTGTTTAAATTGTCAAAAAACATTGCAGTCCCTTTAAAAATGAACCTGTAGTAAAAAAAATTAAATTATAAGAAACTTTGTAGTTGAATAATTATTTCAGTATTATTTAAAAAATGTTCTTTTCTTATCGACAAAAAGTTTATTTTGAAAGGCGAACAATTATTGTTACTTTTACAATAATAATTCTTATGGATCAAAGAACATTTATTTTCTACTTTCTTGGGTTCTTTAGATACAATGTTTAAATTTAAAAGCAGAATTATATAATTATATAACTACAATGCTCTTTTTTACCAATTGATTTTTTACTATAATGTGATTTTGGAAATGCTTTCTTTCATAGAAATAATTTTAAAACAGGAAACTCAGTACATTTCTATTTAAAAAATTGAAATTATGAACATTCTGAAAAATTTAAATATTTAAAGAGATACAAAACTTTGTTAAAGGAAAATTTGTGTATAAGAAATCGAGGAAACATTTTTTTAAGTACAATGTTCCTCGCCAATCTGTATTCCTACTACTGTGAAAAAATTGGCATCAACTTTTCGTTGATATAAGGAAAAGAAAAGTGTTAACAAAATATTTGAATAATTATTTGGCTACAAAGTTTTTTTTTTAAATTTTGTATTCTTACTACAGAGCAACTTTCAAGAGAAAAAATTTCACTTTCACAGATATAATTCCTCATCATACCAGAAAAATTCATTAATTACCACTATTTCTCTTATACATAAAAAGCTGTGTTTAAGGGTTTCATACAAAAAATTGGATTTAATATACATGGATAAAAAATAATTTAAAAAGAGTTCTTAGACTGCAGTGTTTTCTGAAAACTTAAAAAAAAATTGTTCATAAATTTTATTACAAGATTTTCCTACTACATTTTAATTGTTTTTTCATTAGTTGTTGTTCGTTAAGAGATTTTTTTCTAAGAATAGTATTTTCAATTGTAAAAGAGCATACCTGCAAGAAATTATGTACATTTCACAGATTTAAGAAAACTGACTGATAAGGATCACCATTTTGTGCCAAAACGCTGAAACAAGTCAATTGTTTTCGATTCACTTGACTCTAAACTCTAAAGACAACAATGTACTCAAAAATTTCTACAAAACTAAGTTTTGAGGATCAATAACATCAGCCAGCGATTATCAAGTTATCATTATTTTAAATAATATTCTCTTTTAATAATTTTCGAAAAATGCGGTTTTTTTCTTAAGTTTTCAACAGCTCCGCGAACGAAAGATACAATATAAAATTGATTGATAATTGATTGATTAACTCAACGGCAAGGAAATGGGTAAATTGTAACACAAAGGCATTATCTTTATGGGGGATATCACATTGAGGGCCTGAAGCAACTTAGAATCCAGTGAGGGTAGTGTCGTTGCGCAGTGGGAGGGGAAGGTTAGGCAGGTAGCCGTGGAGGAAAAGACGATCGCCCATTTATATATTGAGTCGAATTTTTATGAATCCAAGACAAATGGTTTATAACTTCGAGTCTACACCTGTCCTAACTTTTTCATTTGTATTATAATTGTTTGGCGAGGATACCGAAAATGTTGTTTTTTTTTACGTATTTCTAACGGCTCAGGAGATCCTTCTAGTGAGTTACAATTTTAATTGTTTTAGAGAAAATCTTTAAGAGCGATACTCATTCAGACCCACAAATTCTGAATTTTTTCAATTAAAAATAACTTACTTAATAATTACCATTCTTTTACTCGTCAATTTCAATCTCATTTCTGAGTAGAAAAAGGTTCGTATTGAGAAAACTTTACGCCGGCCATTTGAGCCAAGACAAGGCTCGTCTTAAGACAAGTAAACGTCATCTTAGCTGAGACAGGGCTCGACTTGAGACATTCAAACGCCGTCTTACCTGTCGTGACCATAAAAGTAAGACGAAAACTTACGTCTCGACTCAGTTTTGAGACGCAGCCAAACATCTAAGTGTTGAAGACGAACTTAAGACTTTACTATGTAAGTCGAACTCAAGTCGAAGCATTTTTACTCGGGTAAGGGTATTAAAAAATTTATTTTAGATCAAGAAAAAAATTTCGGTTAATAGTGACCTTCTTGAAATAATTTGATCTAAACTAAATCTATGCAAACTCCTGTTAAAAAAACAAGAATCCAACGATCAATTTGGACCACAACGAAGAAACAAGAAAAAGCTCCCATTAGTAGAAATTCACAGCACCAAATAACAGGTACTCTCTCTTTGAAAATTCAAAATCCTAAAAAAACTGCTAAACAGAAAATTTCCATCAATGTAGAGTTGGACTAAGATTGTCAAATACATATGCAACCCCTTGCATTACTCCAATGCACTATGAGATGGGACACAAGAAAATAACAAAACAGTCCTCTGGCAAAAAGTTGTGCGAAGTTTAGTTTGTACAGAGAAAGCTTAACAGCTCGCTCTTCATTACTTGAATAGGGCCAATTTTTAATATTTCATGTGTCCAAACTAAGTGTCGCAGGAATTTTTACCAGATGATTTTTTTGTTTATTTTTGTGTGGACTATCACATAGTACGAGGGTTTGTATAGGTGGTGGAACACCCCTTATAGTTTGCTTTTTGGTTCGAAATATTTTTTTTGTGTGCCTGTGTTATTATTATATATAATTACAATCTTTTTAAATGTAAATGACTAAAACTTTAACGGCTTGTAATTGAAATAACAGCAAGAGCAGACTCTCCCAATTAATTGAACCACATGAGCTAAATTTACTGTCATTTATTTTATGAAAATAAACATTTACTTCACCCCACCTTGCCTCACATATGGCATCCATGTCATACAAACGCTATTATATGACTCGACTCAAAATTATAAAGACTTGGGTATTTAGATGGCGCAAGAGGGTGACGTCTCATTTGATACCGGTTAGAGAGCATTTTAATCGGAGATTTACAAAGTCAGCAAAGAGATACCATGACCAACATTCCCTTGTCCTCTATAAGACTCTAGACTGGGCCTTTTGCTCCCCGGAGGGAAGATGCCCCGAAGATAAGTCCGTAAAAAAGGGAGGACTGACCGAAATGCATAACTTAGTCTCGAAAAGGGGCAGAATTTAATCTCTGAACTAAGTCGCACTCTTTCTCTCTTACTCAGGTCAACCTATCCTCCACATAGTTTCTCTTTTTTCCAACGTTCCTCTCGCGACCTGTGGTAAAATAAATAAATAGGAAGCCTGGTCGAAATATGTCCCCCGTCTCGCTGATGTATATAGTGTTCACCAAGAATTCAGGGGGAAAAAGGTGAACCTATACACGCTTATCTTCTCCTTGCCATAGGCGGCGGCTCATCATTTCCCAGCATGTGGACAATTGTCCAATTGATGATCTTTTTTATTACTTACTTATTCCAATTTCAGCGTGACCTTAAACATTTGAATGCCCCCCATCCCTTTTACGTCTGATTATTTTCTTTGATTTCATTGTATAATTTCTTAAAGTAAATCACAAAATATTTTTAGGAATAGAGGAGAATAATAGGTGAATGACTTGCTGCGAATAAAATACATATGTATAGGCACCACACTGAATTTGATACAAAACGCTCAAGATTTTAGGTTGAAATGAATTTCCAACAAAAAAGTTGAATCTCGCAGGAACAAGCAGATTTATCCACCGTATGGTTAAATTTTCAACAAACAAGTGAATTAATTTCAGGCGAAACAGTTGCTTTTTCCACCAAATAATTAAAATTTCAAGTAAGAGACGGATTTTCAACCAGATAGTTAAATTTTTAACGAAATAGTTCAATTTCAAACAAAGTATGGTGTTGTAACAAAATAGAATAATTTTGATTGATAAAAGAAGAATTTGAAAGAAGAAAGTTAAATTTTCGGAAAATAAAACTATAACAAAATCGTTGAATTTTCAACATAGAAATATGAATTTTCCACCAGATAGTTCAATTGTCAAACGAAATGGTCAAAGTTGCAAACCAACGGAATTCAAGCAATCACAAACAGTTACATTTTTAACCAAATTGTTAAATTTTCAAGTCAAGAAATCAAATCTTCTAGAAGAGAGTTGAATTTTGTATCCAAACAGACAAATATTTAACAACAGATTACGATTTTCAACCAAAATATGATCTTTTAACAGAATAGTTAAATTTTTAACCTAGAGAGATTAGTTTCCAGGAAAATGCTAGAATTATCAAACAGAAAAGATGAAACATGAACCACAAATAGTTGCCTTTTGAATCAAATAGTTTAATTTTCAAGCCAAGAAGTAAAATTTCTACTATTAAATTAAATTTTCAATCCAAAAGGACCAATTTCCTATCTAAAAGGATAAATATTCAACAATAGAGTTGAATTTTTCATGAAAAAAATGAATCTACCAGCAATTAGTATAATTCTCAAACGAAAGTATGTGTCTTACCAAAAAATGGTCCAATGTAAATTTGTAGATCTTTTTGGGATGATTAGTTTGCTTCAAAAAATTTTTTTGGTCTCATATAGTTTTTCTGGAAAAGCAATTTTTTGTATTAAAGAAAACAAAAAATTTTCATGAATAAAAGCAGAACATCTGGTCAAAAATAGTTTGATAATAAACCTCTCCTTTTCTAGCCCTTAGAAAAGTGTGCCAAAGCTCTATGAAATTTGATCAGTCTTTTTTTAGATTTATCATGCCTACAGGCTACAGGCTACAAATTACAGACAGACATCTTCGTAGAAATCAAATTTTACATAAAAGCAATACCTTCTCATCATAATGATAATGTAAAAATATTAAACGTATACGTCTAACAATTGCATTTTTCACCAAGTGGTTAAATTCTTAAGTCAGAAAGACGATTTTTTTAGAAGGCAGTTGAGAAAGTTGAATTTGTATTTAAAAAAAAATAACGAGATAGGTGAGTTTTAAACGAAATACTTGAATTTTCAAGAAAATAATGGATATTTTAACCAAAATAATATAGTATTAACAAAAAATTTAATTGAAGCAGCTCGATGAGCTCGAGGAAGGATCAGGGGAAGTGGTCTTATTCGTAGTAGCCTTTTTGACAGCTTTGACTGTATGTAAGATTCAAACGAACTATTTGGATTTGAAACCAAAAACAACGAATTTTTAGCCAAAATGAGATTAGTTAAATTTTTGGTTAGAAAAATTAAGTTTCAAATAAAAAAAGGGAATTTTTAACAAAATCGTGAAATCTTCAACCAATCTGCAGAAGTTTTAGTCAAAATAAGCTTCTTTAGAACAGGAAAAAATAGGCATTTTTTCAAAAATGTATAGAAAGGGTAATAAGGGAAAATTTTTGAAGTATTTCTTAAGATGTATTACTTCTAAAAAAAAATCACTAAATTTGAATTTTGCAAGCATTTTGAAGAATTTTTATTAAGATTCATATTTTTCATGTGTGATGTCACATTTTGTATTAACTCAATCCTTCACGTTGCAAATCGTGACGAGAGCTGCTAAACTTCCCTTTAGTACTGTGACGTAATTTTTGAACGCCCCCTTGAATAACTACAATTTTTATAGTATGTTTATTGCTGAAGAAAGTTCCACAAATTTTACAAATGAAAAATCCCAGAAACCTGTAAACATGAAAATAAAGTTCATACACATGCATACTCATTTCATTTTTCGCATAATTGGCTCATCACTTTATTCGGATATAATATAACTTCACACACAATTTCCTAAAATTTTAGATTATAGAAAATAAAATTGTTCAAAATAAAAAATAATACACATTTTTATGGAATTTGTGAAAAAGAGAACTTTAACTTTGAAGACAAAACGACACGTATCTGGTGTTCACACAAAATGAAACAGATCCAGCGCCTTCTGTATTTTTGCACCTTTCGGGTTTTGTATTAAAGAGGCATCTTGTAAAGTTTTTAAAAGTCAATAATTGTGTGAGAAGTAAACTAATTTAAACAAGTGATTAGAAAGAAGAAGCACAATAGTGAATCATATGTGCTGGGGCAGTTTACCTTCGTGTGGGACGCAATTAAGGAGCGTCTTGTGCCATCTTCAAACTCAAAGTTCCATTTTTAAGAAGTTTTCTCCAAATGCGTGCAACTTTTGATTTCGAATATTGTATACTTTTAATAAACATAAACTAAAGAAGACCCTATATTTATACTTGTAAACATAACAATAAAGCAATGAACATTATTTTCATAATGAGTATGCTTATAAATTTAATGATTATAATGTTTACAAGCTTCTAGGAACTTTTCTAAATAAAATTTTAGTCTCTTTTTTATATGAAAAAGTCAGGCGGCCCTGACTGTTTATATTTCGATCCCCCTGAATTAATTTGAAAGCTATTTGAAGGCGACCCCCGACACTGGACTGAAAGCGAGAGTTTGGTCATAATCCACGTGGGAAACTACGTGTTATACGCAGTTTACGACGTTGGAATTATCATCAGACTTGTTCCTCGCAAGAAAGAGAGAGAGAGAGAGAGAGAGAAGAGATCAAGGATTCCTAGCTAGTCGAGAAATACTTAAGCAGGTTGACCATCTGCGTAGAGATTGTTTAATGTAGTTTCACACCTTGGTACCAAATCGAGCTTATTTATCTAAATTCGTTATATGCAATTCCATACAACGGAAAATCCGGTCCATGGAATTCTCCATACCTTCAATTTAATAACATCTTCCATTTCCCCTCACGCGAAAGAAGAGATCAAGGATTCCTGGCTAGTCGAGCGAGACGGTAGTAGATGTACCTTATGGACCCGCAGGTTGGCCATCTACGCAGAGACTGTTCACGTATGTAGCTTGGTACCTTGGTGCCTACAAAGCGAGCATATCGAGAGGATCGAGAAGCGACATGCGACTTCTTGGTTCCAGGGAATTCCGGGCAACGGCTTCTAGATATCGAGTGAATCCCTCTCGTCTCTCCGCACACCCGCTGGGCGCGATGACAAAGACTCACGGCTAAACAAGTCGGAGTCCCCGGATTCCCATTCCCAGGACGGAAGCCTCGCCAGATTATGTCCACGATTTACAGATTCCACGCAACTGGGTATTTTTAAATGCCCACTGAAATCAAAAAGGTACGGTCTCCTCTGCATCTCGCTTTGCATCTTACCTGTATCTCGAATATCTTTCCCTAATTATCTCAGATTCGCCACCTCAGAACTCTTCTTGATTATTCACAGATTTTTGTTTTGTGTTTTTAGCTCACTGTGAAAAACAACTGGTACTGGCTTACTAGCATTTACTATAGTGTATTTGATATTAAAATTCATAATTTCAGCATGGTTGTCATGCTCATCTTCACTGTAAATGTCATTATAACTATAACAAAAAGAACAGTTATTTGGTGAAGAATATTTTCTAAAATCGGCCTTAGAATGGTGAACGGCTATTTGCACCAATTATCCTAGTGACAGCAGCCATGTTTTTTGTACTTATTTTTTACAAAGAGTAAATAACAAAACATATGAATTATTTAAAGCAGGTTAACTGTTAAATATATCTCTTACATTTACTATAAGTTATCATTTATCTATCACATAACATCGCCCTATAACATCGATTAATAAAAGTTTGAGTGTTGAAATACTCTCTAATGGTGGAGTAGTTGCATGCTAACTTAATTTTTGTAAACTGCCCCAGTTCATCGTACATCTTATACACCTCCCTAAACTGCTTCCCCGCCCACTGTCTAAGGTAAGGATACCCTCGATCCAATAAAAAATGTCCCCAATCTTCATAAAAATATTTATTTCTAATGGATAAAATGTGAACCATAATAATGCAAATCTTGAGTATAATAATAATATATAATAATATATAATAATAATAATCTTAACCTAATAAAACCGTAATGAATTTGAGAATTTTGAAATCGTACAGATAAACTGAAATTTTTCTTTAATTCTAGATTAAAGAAACTATAAGCACTAGGGTATTTTTAGTGCAGATAAAAGAAAAATAGTACCTGTTTTGACCAATGAGTTTCTCTAACACTAGACTAAGCTAACCAAATAGCGAATGCAGCTAATATTGGTGCATTATCAAGAATACTTAATAAAAAACAAACACTATGCTAAATGCAATATTAAACTAAACTTTGAACACTAATATGAATATATATCTATATATATGGTATTTATAAATTTTACATTGTATGTTTATCCTATTTTTTCCTTCAAGTAGTAACGTACTTTCTGTTCAGCCTTTGAAACCCCTCCCTTTATCAAATTCTGGTTACACCACTGTCAATGATCTTTTGTCTTGCGATTCTTTAATGCATTAAATAATACTTTTTACTTGTTTCATTCCAAAATTGTGGTCAATAACACACCACGTGAATTCACAACCAGGCGCGTCAGTGAAGAGGCTCTTGGAAGAACAACTTTACAAAAATTGTACTAATTTTGAAACGAAGTTAAAATTCATAATTTGACTTGAAGTAAATCTATATTATTCAAATTCACTTCCTTTCACTTATATATAAAAGTAAAATGTTGTATTTGGCGTTTTTGAACAACTTCAAACGTATATCTAGTATAATCTCATAACCTTTCAAGTCGTAGGTTCATTAGAATACAATAACTCTTTTCATTTGACTTAAATCCATTATTTTAGCATTGTGATTTATTTCAACATGCTTTATGACATAAGCTAGTAATAGCTTATACAAATATAGAGATCTATTTTATGTGTAAAGGAATAGTTATTTTAACTGTGAGAATCATGTCTAGATGTACTAGATTCATGTACATGTACTAGATTCTTTAAACTAGATTATATAGTTCAGTTTACTATAAGTCGATATTTATTGCGACAATAAAAAAACTTACCTTTACATACAAGGGCAACTTTACTAATTTTAAATAGTAAACCATAGCCTTCAACCGCAGTTTTTCTCTACAAAATATTTCTTGAAACTTTTTCAGTAAAGAAGGCGCCTATATAACTTGGGACTTTTGATTAGGAAAATGTCGAAAGTGGTTTTGTGGAGAAATATCTTTTCACTTAGGAGTATTAGCAAATTCTTATTTTTTGTAAAATTGATTTAGACTTCACAATCCGAATTAGATAATATTTTCATCGCACCGGAATCTCTGGAACGGGCATGCCTCAACGTCCGTGCTGATACTTCATGGGCTCCAAAGAGTTATAAAATTTTTTAGGTTATTCTCCAAATAAAATTGTTGTTAGTTGAGTTTAATGTATTTAGTGTTAATAGACTTTGCCATAAAACATGGAATCAAGTTCAGGTAAGTCCATATAAGGAAGCAAGTTCCGGTTAATTCCTATAAAACATCAGGTTTGAGTGCTCCGTATATGGAATAAAATTCTTTTTTATCGATTTTGATATTCTGACTCATGAAGATAAAATACTTAAAAACAGGCTTTTCTCTATGCGGTAATAAAATATAATGGTATTTTTGGCAATATTCACTATTATATAGAGTATATTAATATTTTACTTTATGTTTCTTTATACGGAATGACTTGAACTTGATATTATATTACATGGACCAGTGGAAATGCATTGTTATTATATACTTCAAAATTGATAGATTTTGCTTTTGTTTAAAAGAAGCTTTGTATCGATGAAAATTTTCTAACTTGATTTTTTGAAACATCGTGACATAAATCGACCACAGAAGTCAATAAATAAGGTTTTAAAAAAATATACAGTAAGATTTTTATGGTAACTGGAAAATAAGTTGACCTAGAAGAATACAATTTTAAAGGATTTTAGACCTAAACAGTGCCGATTAAATTTAAAGATGAAGAAAACAACAGCAATAATTTTGTTAAATTATATATTTTTCTTGAAAATCGTTTTGCATTAGATTTTTTTAATTAAGATTAAACAGAAAATTAATTCCAATAATTACAAAATTTTAAGAATCTTCATTTAAGTTAGCAGTAATTCCTAGCTCTGTAAACCACACTTTCTCAATCACGGAGTAGAGTTTAGTTAATATAATTCTATACAATTTTTATATTTATCTTCATACAAAAGTTTCAATCTTTGAGAATTCATGCAGTTCTCAACTGTTCTTTTACAATTTTCATGTTAAAATAAAATAAAAATGCACTGAATTTAAATAAGTCGTAGTGAAGACAATTAGTCAATAAAAATCCGATAAAATCAATAAGAATTATATGTAAATGTAAAAGTATTCACGAAAAATTACAAAAGTTTTAAAATATTTTTAAAAGAATGCCGACGAATCCTGTGAATTTCAAGAGAATTCCAAAGAATTCGAATGAATTAAACCAAATTTAATAAATTTCAGAAAACCTTGGGTTTCCCTATTTTCTTTTATTAAAAGAAGTGAGCAAGTGATATTTTAAATAAAGAAAGTGACTATAGTGATTTCATCTCAAAAAAAGAAGTTTCTTGTAAGAAGTTAACCATAAAGGCGGGTCCAGGAAGTTTTTCGGAGAGGGCGATTATAAAGTTTCTTCGACTCATGTATGTAAAAGGCCGTGCATAAATTGCGTAATGCATTTTTTCTGCGGGGGCAACTATTTTTCTATTCTGTCTTACATGGGGTACATTGTTGATTAAAAAACTGTTTTTTTGAAAATTAACTGTTCTGTTGGAAATTCATATTTTTGCGTGTATATACAACCATTTGGGAACAATCGTGCTCTTTAGCTTAAGAATTTAATGAATTGGTAAAAATAAACTATTTTGTAGAAAATTGAACTACTTAGTAGAAAAATCGACTTTCTTGGCAGTGAATTAATCTTTTTGTTGAAAATTTAAACAGTGAGTTGAAAATTCATATATTTTTTAAAAAATCCGCCCTGTTTTCGTTGGGTAGAAAATTATTCATCTTGGTTGGAAATTTAGCTATTTGGTCTACAATTTATGTAATTTGTTGTGGATTTACATTTGATAGCAAAAAATTAATTTCTTTATTTGAAAATTAACCTTTTTTGTTTGAAAATTTGATTATTTAGATGGAAATTTAATTGTTTTGCTGTAAATTTGTCTTTTTGACTTGAAAGTGCTACATTTTGGAAGATTTATTTTTCCTTATTGACTAAAAAAATTTTTTATGTTATGGATTTAAGTAAATTCTTGAAAATTCTTCTTTTTTAGTGCAATTAAACAGTTTTCGACTTCAAAAAAGCCCCTAAAAAAATTCACGAAAAAATGCAGTAAAAATTACTTTCGGTTAGAGCTGGGGGGGGGGGGCTTACTGGCCCAAAAAGAGGGGTATGTGTTTCAAATTTTTAGAAAAAAATTTACATAAATTATTATAGTAATTAAGAGGACTTAAGTACTTTATGTACCCAATATGTATCTAGGTACATCTGGATTCGCCATTGCTTACCCATCACTAGTAATGTTAAACTATTGAAATATTTTAAGAAAATTCAATTGTCATCAAGGAATCAAGCAATTTAATAGCACATTAATACTGATTCGTTTTTCTCAGCCATAATTTCCTTTCCGAAAATCCAAGGCCTAGATACTATTATGAATGGGCTGCACAAATCTAATTTCGCTAATTGGGCGAATTTAACAAGAAAGGGAGAGTAAGGAAGGAAGAAAATTGGGTGCTCAGAGCTGACCTAATGTTCCTCTTGGCAGGACTCGACGAAGGTATCGGGCGTTTGATGTTCGTCTCTCAAACAGAATTCGCATCATATGGTCTCTATAAGGACCTGCTGTGTCCGCCGAGCATCACCGCCACGCCACCACTTCTACATTGATGATGTGAGACGCGAGCAAAGAAATTACCCACCAAGCCGAGTGAATGCGCTCGTCCGATTTGCATCTGGCGCTTGTTAGGCATGAGAGCGATTTTCTCGCGAGGCTATGAAAAATCGATCTAATCTCTAGCGGCTCTTACGGCGGATCGCCATCTGCCAGCGAAGTTACAACATCGAGGTTGTCGTAGATGATGAGAATGAAAAGCTCAAGCTCATTACAGAATAAGGAAACTTTGATTCCGACCCCAATTACCCATCAGTGATGATTTTTCGGCTTTTAATGTCGTCCACTTCTCCTTTTAGTCATCTTTGTTAATCATTTATTTCTACATGTGCTAATGAATTGTAATCGTAGGCCAGACGTTGTAAAAGTTTTATGGCGGATTGTAAAAGTTGCGTAAGGAGACGCGTAATTGAATAATTAGATTCAGGAGCCAGCCATTAGTCTCGTTAAGAGTGAAGTCATTAAAGTTTGTTCTCAATAGGGTAAGTTCAAAATGCTTAGAGAAAATAATGTTCAGAAGCCTTGTATTAAGAGAAGAACAGTCTGAATGGTTAGTTAAACCAAATTTCAAAAGATGCCCCTTCAAAGTTTTAAAAATCTCTTAAATGAATTGCGCAAAAAAGTCTGAATGTTTTCCCTTGATGCAGAGGCTACTTACAGTTTCCACATTCATTGTCAATAAATTGTCAAAGATCGTGTATAGAAAGACACGTGGAGTAAGTACCACGCTGGTTGCTCCCAGAGATAGAAATCTCACCGATGGAAGTGATCTGCCATTTGCAGATCGAGGTCGATCGGAGATCGGTAGATAGGAGCGAGCAACGGATGCCACGTAGAATCGACCAACCTGTCGTCATCGTCCTCCTCCTCGTCATCTATCTGCACAGTAACGGGTACCAAACAACGTGCGAACAGGTCGCGCCGGCATCAGGAAGATTACAAATGTGGCGTTGACCCTAGTCGTTTCAGGGTCACGTGAGCGCTCCAAATTATATGGGGCGAGTCGTGAGGATAGCCAAGAGCAAGCTGGGGACGTGATCTTCTGGTCGAGGCTAGGTCATGAGTCGTTTCCCATTTCCCGATAGTACCACACCGTCATCTGAAGCTGCAGATTACATAAAACCGAATGGGTCTCTTCCGTAATCGTCCGTAAGTCTTGCTCAGAGCCTCTTATTCATTTTCACATTCAAAACTGACGTTTGGTATACTTCTTTCAAATCGTATCAAAATTATTAGTGCTCCATGAACTCCAGAAACTAACAGAAAGGGTGACTTTTGATTTTATGATAATCTAGTTGAAAAATCACCTATGTTCTGCTTCAATGCTAAATTACTTGCGAGGTGACTTTCAACGTTGAAAACGAATTTGGCCTCAATTAGTTGCCTTCAATTGTAGAGTAATAAATATTTGCAACTCAAGTTTTGAATAAAGACAGTTTTTAACTATTTTCTTAGGTAACAAAAAACAAACAAAAAATAATGGGTCCAATATTACCGATCTGTTTTTAATGCAGATTTCAAATTTCATCTCTTTTTACAATTGCTACAATGTGAGGGTTTAATCACAGTTGTAATCTGGTGTAAGTTCTGCTATGTAATCCCATTTCATCTGGTATAATCCCGTAATAATCTTTACAATCTCCTAGAATATATTGGTATATTATTAGATTATTATTTTTTATTTTTTAAATCCTATTAAACACGAGATTGCGTGTTTCTTTGCAATATATATTCACTTCACAAAAATCAACGAAACTAAAAGCACTTTGAAAAAAAAAATTTATCATGGTAACTTCATACAACTTAGAATTTTTACTTCCCTAAAAATTAACAAATAAAATAAATAACATTAAATGTAGTTGTCCTACCAAAAAACATATATGAAAAAATTCGTTTTTGGTGATTCAACAATCAAAATAATATTACTAATGATTTCATTTTGAACAAAAAACATCTGTTTAAATAGAATAATTTAAACTTACAGAATACATTAATTTTAAAAAAGTTTATTTCAAATTAAATTTTTTCTGACTATGGTTTCTTATAACTTTGAAAAAGTGCTTGAATTATAATAAATGACGGGTTATTTATGTATGGGAAATTTGTTACTTTATTGATAATTATGATAGTATTAATTGCAATTTTGAATTAATATTATTAGCACACACCTAGCAATATCAGTAATAATATTAACTGTAACTAAAGTGTAGGAAATTTGAATTAGATTAAAATCAAGTTTAAAATCCTGTTTAACTTCCAATAATAACGTTAATATATAGAATTCCTGAAAACAAAACCAAGAACACAGCGAAAAAATTTTGACAATAACCATAAAATGAACCTACTGTAATTCAAAGAAAAAAATTTACAAAAAAAGGTAAAAAATTAGTTATTTGTAGAACGAAAAAAAAGAGAATAGAAAAATGAAAAGGCAGCCAACCAAATCCCCTTCCTTCTTCTTTCAAATTCCTTGATTTCTCATTATTGTATTTTATTTTCATTAATATTCATAATTTCACGAAATAGTAATAAATGTATGAAAAAATGAAGAGTTATCCACGAATTATTAATTTTTAAGTATTTATAAACTTAGAATATACAATGTGTTAATAACATCAAGTATTTATTCTTATTAACGTTCGATTTTATCATTTTTTTAGGACCTAAAATGTTGCATAGTCCGCAAGTTTATTTTTAATTAAAATTTTCAATTTTCTAACATAATATTTTAAAACATTTTGAATGTCTAAAATTCAACTGTTTTGTAAAAAAATTGCATTTTTGGCTTATTTATTTAATAATGTGGTAAAATCTCAACTACTTAATTGAAAGTTAAAGCTATTTATTGATACTTTAATTATTTTGTTGATGATTCACTTTTTTATTGCTTAAAAATTAATTTCTTTAATAACAAATGTAACCATTCCATAGTCAGTCAAAAATGTATCCACTTTTGTTAAATATTAAATTATTTGATTAAAAACAAATAATTCGATTACTCTTTTTTCAATAAAAATGTAATGAACTATTTGGTTTAATATTAATCTGTTATATTTAAGTATTCAAGTATTTCTTATAAAATTTTATTTTTTGATCAGACTCAACTTTGTATAATTTATAATGAAATCTTTTTCTCGTTGCAATATCGACTATTATATCTTTTATTGCAAATTCATATTTTTAAGTTAAAAATTCATTTCATTTGTTGCAAGGTAAACTAATTTCTTAAAAATTCATTTTCTTTATTAAAGATTTATAAGTTTAATCATTTATTCATTTTTTAGTAGGAACTTATCTTCTTTGCTAAAAATACATCTTTTTGCCAATAATTAAATTATTTGGTTAAAAATTTATGTTTTTTGTAGAAAGCTCCTCATTTTAAGTTAAAAAATTAACACTTTGCACGATATACTATATTATATATATTTATATATATTTGAAAATGAAACTTTTTTGGTTGATGATTCAGCTACATTATTGAACATTCATCTTTTCTGCTTAATTTCGCTGTTTTTTATTTTTCTTAAATCTTACCTCGGTTAAAATATCAATTATTATACGTTTTTTTGGAGAATTCATCTGTTAGGCTGAAAATTAAACTGCTTGGTAAAAGTTGAACTGATTTCTTCATTTACAAGATACAGTAAGATCCTATCAAGTCTTCTCTCTATCCAAATCTCCTTTCGTTGTTTTGCATGACCCTTAAATAAATTAATGAAAATGTGTTTTAAAACTTTAGAAAAGAACGTAATGTAATTTAGGCATGCTCCCTAAACAAAAAAAGTAACTATTTAAGACAAACTGGTTAATCCGCATCAATTTAAATTTAATGACTTATTGGATAATGTGACTTTCAAGTGCCCAAAGATGTATGGGGTTCGAGCGACCTAACATGTCTAGAAGACATTGAGGTTAGTCTTGTGCAGATTTTATCTACGTGTAGCCGATTTGTACGATTGGATTAGTAGATACCAATCAAGATGGAAGAAAGATAGATAGAGCTAGAACATCTCGAGTGATCTCTTCCAGATTTCTGATCATATTCCTATTCAAGATCTTATAGATGAAATGCTACTTCTTTCAGTCTTCACTGGTTGAGCCTAAATCTATTTATTTTGAAAGAATTAAGAAGAAACTTTAAATGTAAAATGTTATACTTATAACAAAACCAGTTCGTATAAATTTTGATCTCTTTCAATCATAAATCTAGTTACATTTCTCAATGATAAAGTTCTGCAATCAGTAACTGAAGAATGGTAATAGAATCAGAAGTAACGGAATGGCTGGCTTCTTATTTTGCATTCTTTGTTTATCGAAACCTACATGGAGCAGATTTACAAAATTGTTCTCCGATCGGTCAATTTCGAACTCGAATCAAACTCGATCATTCTCTATCTGGATAAATAACCATTTCTATATAGATCTGCTGTCTTCCTCCTTCAGAAGGGAATTTCCATATAGAACTAATGTAACAAGATATTGATTTATTACTATGAGATTGTCTTTTTAAAAAAATGAGTATAAAGTGAATTTGCCTCAGGTAGAAATCTACAATTGGAAAATCTAAACACAGCATCTTTTTCCCTTGAAATGATTGAATGCAATAGGAAGGGACCGTGTCTAAACTACTTTACTAATTTGAGGTTGCCAAGGGCTTATGCTGAAAAACTAAAATAATAACTTAATACGGTTGAAAACCATTTTAATATTCGAGACTACACATTAATTCCGCGTGTTGAAAAAAAACTTCTTTTTTTGTCTGTTTTCGAGTAACTTCTCCTTTTTCTAATATTTTGCACATAATGATAGACCTAAATAAAAACCAAGTTGTTTTTGGTTATTAATTAATTTTTTTGTTTTTGAAAACACTGCTATTATATTTTTGTTTTGTATTTAATCCAGTTTTATTGAAAATTCTACTAATTGTTTCAAAATTTTATTAATTTTGTTGACAATGCTTTTACTTTGTAAGCAAATCATATTTTTTTATCAAAATTTAATTATTTAGTTGCAAGTTAAACCACCTTGTTATCCATCTGTTTTTAAAAGCTTCATCTCTATTAACTCTATTATGTTAAAAATAAATTATTTATTTAAAAATTAAACTTTTTAGTACCAAATTAACTTCTTCGTGCTTAATCTTATTTTTGGGTTGAAAAATCTACTGCTTAGTGAATAATGCAGCCCTTTCTTCAACAATTTATGTAATTATTAAACAGATTTTTTTTTAATTCATTAGAAAATTTCGATGTTAAAAATTCAATTGCTTGTTTGAAAGTTCAATTGCTTTGTTAGGATTCTTTTTTTTTAAGATTAGCCACTTTGATTAAAAATTAACTTATTATTCTATTGATAATGCGTTCTTCTGATTTTGTTAAAAATTAGGAATTTTATCTGAAATTTCAATCATCCTATTTTTAACTAAAAAGTTATACTTAATAAGTAGAAATTCCAAAGTTTTGGTAGAAAAATTATATATGTTGTTGATAATCCGTTTTTCTGGTTAAATTAAAGTAGTTGAAGATTTTTAATTTTGTTTTTTAAAATAAATGATTTAAACTGTGAATTTAACGATACTTTGTTTGGTTGAAAATTATCTTTTTTTGTTGAAAATGTATATTTCTTAAATTAAAATTAATCTGCTTCGTTAAAATATCATCTATTTGTTTGAGGTATATTATTAAAAACTCGTATTTTTAGTCTGATTAAACTGTTCTAATTGTTTTTCAATTGGAAAGTAATTTTTAATTTTCGTGAAAAATCTATGTATTTGGTTGAAAATTCTATTCGTCTTGCAGTTTGGAAATTTATCTTTTATTATTTAAAATTCATCTTAGAAATTTATATCGTGATTTTGCTATGAATGTCATAGAAGCAGTATACAGTTGTAAATTTAATATACCATTATATTGTAGAATTAATGTACATATATAGTAAGATAGGGTGGGTGAAAGTTCTTTGATGCCCCCAAATATTTTCAAACATTTTAAATTGAATTAATCACCTAAAATTCATCAAATAAATTCTCGTCTCTAATCAGAAATGCAGTGTACGGGTGAAATTTTCTTCAAACTTCACTGTAAATATCAGAATTTTAACGTGAATAGCACTGCTTTTAGGTTAGGTGACTTGACTATTCGCTTCATTGAAATTTTTCATTTAAACCCAGTAGAATTTATATTTACCAAGAAAAAATATTGTGTTTCATAATTTGGAATTGACAATTTATATTTAATTTAATATACTATCTAATGAAATTTTCTTTCTAATAATTTTTATGAAATAGACAGAATAAGTGCTCTTTTTCTGTCCGCGTAGCGGCAGTAAAATATCACTTTATTGTACCGCGACGAACGACACGTAAAGTGACAGAAAGACGGAAGAACTGAATGAGAAGTAAAGGAAAAGGAAAGAAAACTCAGTTCAAAATTACGTTAAACTACGAAGCGTTTCAAACAAGCGCAATTTCACAAAAAAAGGAGCGCTTATTCTGCCTATTTCAGATAATAGTAAATTATGTATCTAGGCAGAAAAGTTTAAAATAACTTTACTGCCATGTTGCATCGTACGTACGCGCGTATGGCGATGTTATAAGCACAAAAACCACTTCGTAGTTTAACGTAAAGTTAAAATAAATTATTCTCAATGTTTTGTTACGCTTCTTTCACTTCTCACTCACTTTTTCTCGCTTGCTTTCACTTTAGGTGCCGCTCGTCGCGGTAAAATAACGTGTTATTTCACTGCTGCTCCGCAGGCAGGAAAAGAGCGCTTATTCTGCCTATTTCGGATAATACATCGTATGCACCACGGCAGTAAAGTTATTTTATACTCGCAGGCAGTTTTACCGTCCTCGCCTTTATGGCGGACGCTGAATCTTGTATCTTCGTATAAAGTTTAAATTTACTGCCTAGGTTCATTATATACTATTATTTCTCTATTTTTATTAAAATCACCTAATTTCTCCTGATTTGAAAGCATTTTATGCTTCCTGCAACCGAACTCACTAAAAACAAAGGATGAACTTAAAATCTCTATTATGTGGGCACGTGGCCACCTAGTGGTTCACGAAGGGTTACCGTAGGATTCAAAATAGTACAAAATTTTTAATATAATTCATACATGGCCCAACTTAATAGAAGAAAACAAGCAGATGTAATACAAGGTAGTAAAACTATAAATTAAGGGTCTCCTTTGACCCATGATGAATTTTCAGTGTATAGAGGAAAGGATTAGGCCGTGCATCATTGTATAATATCACTTAGTGCTGGGCAAGACATGAAGGAGAGCTAACCTGGCGCGTAATGAGCACCAGTCCAGTCTCGTGAGGAAGGCAGTCGAATGGTCGTATAGTCGCATGGTCGTGATCTCGCCGTGCGAAAACAAGTGCCGATCGCTCCAATTACCCCGAGCCGAAGCCCCTGCGTGGATAGCATGCTGCCTGCTGGAGAAACATGGAACGTCGGAGCCGATACAACCAGTAAGCTACGTATACATGCCAACCGTGCGAGGCGAGGGTTCAGCTCCCATACGACTACGCTACGGAGAAATCAAGCAGGTCGTCCTTCCTGGCAAGTTCTTCGTCCTTCCCGCTCGATCCTCCAACCTAGCTGTGAACGGGATTCCCTGTTCAGCAGCTCTTCCGGGAGCTAGGGATAAAATGTGTAGCAGTAAACTAGCAGTGACGCATATGGAATGAATGAATATAGACGTTACATCTATTCTTTCCTTAATTGCAAAAATAAGCTCTGTTTCTCATAAATTCGATTATTTTAGGTTTCATGAGAAACGCTTACGAATACTGTAACAGTGGCAACACTTAAAAATTCCTAGGTACTTTTTTATTATAAAATTGAATGAAATGCTGAAGATAGTTTGCTGTGTTCAAATAATAAGGTTCCGTCTTGGTGGGATCAAATGCAAAGGTGCTACAATGTTGAAGGGCGTTGATGTTTCCAAATAATTTATATGGGATTTTTAAACTTCGAGAATTCAACATATATCTTTTGTATAATGATGATAATTTGTCAGAGTTTATAACAATCGATAGCAAAAATAGCAACGTTATAACATGAAAAACATGGAAAATATTTCCATAAATTGTCTTATTCTTCAACCATCTTTTTTCAAAACCAAGAGAGTATATGAGGCTGGATCAAATATAAAGGAGCCTTTTTCTCCGTGGACCAGAGTCAGCACGAAAGTCTGCAAAAAGATGAATGTGAATGAAATCCAACCGTCCGTTAAACAACGGATTATAATAAAATTCGTGCATTCGCCCATCTGAAATTTAACGAAGATTGTGTAAACAGTTCGAGGAAACCACCCTCTCAAAGGCCCGCGTGCGCTGTTAGCATACAACTTTCTCTGAGGGCCGAGACAAGGTTGAAAACGAAACACACGACCGCTGTTTCAAGACGACTGTGACCCAAGGCAACATTTCCTCAGTTTGCGACCTCATGGAAGGCGACCGTTGCATAACCATCGCTGAAATTGATACTGAACTTGAAATCAGTTATGGGATTGCTAAAAACATTACCTTCTTACAGAAAGTAAGGCTGCTTATTGGATGAAAAGACAACGGCCATCGATAAAGGACGTAGTTTTGCTCCACGAAAACGCCAGGCCTACTTAGCGTCTGTTAGGTGCTATTAGAACCTCTTTAAGTTCTTTTTTGATCTAGAGAGCCTATTTAGAACCTGGTAGATTCAACTCGTGGATTCAATCTTCAACTCAAACGGTTGAATATTTAATGAAAAATTTAATTTTTATCCAAGGAAAAATGAGTTTTTAACAACATTCTTAAATTTGTAATCAAAAACATAAGTTTTCAACTAAACTTTTCCATTTTCAACCAAAAAATGGAGATTCAATGAAGTAGTTGAATCGATTAGTTAAACTCTCGATCTAGGAAATTGATATCCTTCAAAGTAAAGAATTTTTACGAAATTCATGAAATTCAAACCTGATAGATGAATTTTTAACTAAAAATGGAATAGCTAAATTTTCAGTTACAATTATTAAAGTCGCTGATAACTGGATTATAAGTGGATTCTTTGAATTACACGAATTGCTCTGAAGTACACGGACAACAAATAAATTGCGTTAATTACTCTGAATAACAAGTGGTTTTCCTTAGATTATGACAGATCAAAAGTAAATTACAGTGGTAAAACATCTCTAAAAATATACTCACATTTTAATAATTAAAATAGTTCAGGCCTTTTCCGGTTTTTTCATTGTTTTATTAAAAATCGCCAACATGCTTCGAGCTTGGACTTTCATCCGAGTCCTTTTCAAGACGCACTTTTTACTACTGGTGTACGAATATTAGAAATAATTACATTGCAAAGCTTTCATCGATTTTAAAGGTTTGTGTACTAAAATTTATATATTTTTGTTTGAAGAGATTATAAAATAATACTGTGGATGAGAATTTCGGTTTACAAAAGTAATTTAAAAATTTTCGGTTTCATATTAAATAATTTCAAATAATTTTAAAATGAAACAAATTTTTTTTATTTCACTTTTGAGTACAAAAATTCTCATCAAAAGTATCATGTTATAACATTTCCAAGCATAAAAACATTTCTTCTCTAGAACTTTATCAACAATGAACGCTTTACGATGACATTGTTTCTAATTTTATTATATATGGTGTTTTTTGAATAAAAACAACAAAAACTGGAAAAAGCCTACGCTATCTTAAAATTCTAAGTTGCCCGAAAAAATATAAGCATAGTTATATTATGTTGAGAATAACAGAATTTAATAACGCATAATATTGCATTGTACGGATTGCAATGTCAGGATGAAGAAGACAAGTAATTACAAGAAGAATATTTATGAGACGCGGTATAGTTGGAGAACCACCTCCTCGTACAGGGATTCACCTTCGCGAGGTCGCGTCCTCCCTCGTTAAGCAGAGAGACATGAAATTAACTTTCTAGCTCAGGATACGCATGTTGTTCAAAAGATCCAGATCCAATGCTCGGCCCATTTCCCAGCATCCAAGAAGTGCCCTCAGGGCCAGCACCGAATTTACTGTACTGTCGTGCTTTAATAACCCCGGACCTAATTAACGTCGCTCTCCAACGGTTTCATCTGCGGATCTGCCAACGCTTTACGATCAAGCATACGACGCGTCGACTTTAGTAAATCCAATTTATTCTTTATTGATAATTATTCTTCTTAATCGGACACTGCTCACTTCACAGTTAAATTAATTTGAAATTTCTACTTGCATTGCAGGAAAAGCTTTCGAAACTTTCAAGTAGTTGGGCGCATGCCTCGAACTCACCACACTATTGAGATTATTTGATATATTTTTTATTTGGAAAAAAATTACACTGTTGACAATATTTTCCCACAAATGTCTGCTAATGATATTATTTTTTCTTCAGAAAATCACAAAAGACCGGAAATTTGTAAATAAAATAACAATAATTTGAAACCAAGTATACACATTTTTAATGAAATAGTTGAAATTTCAAGCAAGAAGAACAATATTTTTTACCAAAAAAGACCAAATTTCAACAAAATATGTATATCCTTTACCTGATAGTTGAATTTTCAACCGATCAGATTAAATTCTACCAGAAAAGACCAAATTCCAACAAACGACATAATTTTTCAACGAAATAGCCTAAATAGTACACTCCATTTCACATATGATAACAGTTACGGGGATTATCTCACACTAACCTTGTTACTTAATCGGCACCCTCACATCGTAAAAAGTCAGGGCCGCCTGAATCGTTTCGAGTTGGAATGCATAATATGGTGCAACATACTTGACTGAGAACTCGCGCACTGCGGCCTTTCCTAAGCGAAAGTCGCAACCTTCTTTCGTATTGCCCCTGAGAAGCTGCGAGGGACAGCAATTCTAGGAAATACAATACCGGACTTGCTTCTATCGGACCTGGAATGTGCATGTGATGATAGTACGAATTTGATTTAAATAATTTTTAGCTTACCTTTTTCTTCATAAACATTTTTATCTTAAACAGAATAATTTTCTGTAACACAGTGGAATTGTAAACCCGATAAAGTGAGTTTTAAAGAAAATAGTTCATTCTCAACCAGTTACTTAAGCTTTAGCTAAGAAAATATTTTATCAACGACAAAATTGTATATTTAAATAAAATTTTCAAACTTCAATTAAAGAAATAAAATTGTAAGAAAGTATATTTAATTAAAAAGACTATAATTAAAGGAAATAGTTTTGTTTAACAAATAAAAACGAGATTTTAATCAAATACCTGGATCCTTGTCTAAGACAGGTTAACTTTCTACCAAATAATTGCATTATTACCCGAAAAGTTTATATTTTACCAAAAAATACGAATTTTCAACTAAATGTATTCATTTCCGACAAAACAGTTACATTTGCTACTAAATTCTTGAATTTGTGAGCCAAAATATGAATTTCTATCAAAACGTTAATTTTTAACTAAAATAGATTAATTTCTTACCAGATAGTTGCATTTTTAAGCACAAAACGTCAATTTCCAGTGACACAGATGAATTTTTAAAACAGAAAGATGAATGTTTAAAAAACAAATTATAAGTCAATAAAGAAAAAAATGTTCGATCAAAGTGTTAAATTTTGAAGCGAAATAGACGAATTTTGAACAAAAAAGTTAAATTTTCAATCAAAAAGTATTCCTTTTCTACAAATTCGTTGAGTTTTTTAACAAAATAATTTATTCTTAAAACGAAAATATTGAATTTGCAATTAAAAATGTAACGAAAATTGTGAAGCTTCAACCGATCAAACCAAATTTTCTTAAAGTAGTTCCAAATTCTAACCAAGATGTTTAATTTTCTTCCCAAAAAAAGAAATTTAAACTAAAACGGTACTGGTTGATATTTTAATAGAAATATTTCAATTTGAAATAAAAAATTGTCGGATTTAACCAACAAGAAGGCATTTTTAACAGAATACTTAAATACTCCATTATAACAAGTTAATTTTAATTTTTTAGCACGCACTTGCATTTTCTCCCATAAATTGATGTTCTACCAAAAACGACAAATTTTTAACAAAATATATAATTTTTCAACAAAACAGTTGAATTTGCTAATTGAAATTAAGCAATATGTTAATTTTAAAATTAAACAGAATAATTTTTAACGCGACAGTTATACTTTTAGGAAAAAGGGTAAAATGTCAACAAAACCCAATAAATTTTCAAACCAAAAAATAAATGTTTAACAAAATAAAATTTTCTACTCAAGAAACAAGAAAACTTTCAATCAAATTGTTGAATTTTTAAACCAAAATGACGATTTTTCAACAAACTAGTTGCATTTTCAACCAAGAAGTGTGGATTTTTAATAAAATCATTGAATTTTCAATAAAATAATTCAGTTTGTAAACAAAAATAACAAAGTCGTAACCAACAATTGTTGAGCCGACTTTCAAACAGAAAAATATGATCCGTAAACCAAAAATATTTAGATTTCGTATTTGGTTCTATTGAATCGAGCCGGGTTGAAGTGTAAAAACGAAGTCGAGAGTTTAAAACGTGAGATAAATAAATAATCATATTAATAAATTATTGACTGAAGAATAACGTTTTACATAAACATTAAAGTTAATTTTCAATACTTAAAAAATATCAGATTAGGAACGTGGTAGTTTTATTTTAACAAAATATTTTTCCCATTGGACACTTTTTGATTCCGGACCATATACAGTATGAAATTCAGACTTAACACAAGATTAAAACTTAAAAGAGTTCACGACTTTATTTCTTAAAATTTGTGACAATATTTACTCTATTTTTCATCTGTGAAGTGAGTCCGCGATCTGCAGCCAGTTTAAAAAAAAAATAAAAAAAAATAAAAAAAGTTTGCGATATTGTTTCGGTAATTTATCTCAACACTATATTCTTCGCAAGAAATGATGCAAGAGATTCGGCACTATTTACAATCCATGTTCATACATTTTGGGGTCTTTTGATCCGAACGAAACAAATTAATATAAAAAACAGAAAGGCTAATCAGTTAGTGTCAATATTTTTAGTGATGTTCGAGTTGGGAGCTGTTGCAACCTACATTTTTTAAAATTATTACATATCACTAATAAAATTAAGTGACACCTTTGGGTATCAATCTGCTCCATTTGCGTCGATTTTATTGAATTAAAATGATCTAAAAAAGTGATGTAACCCAATAATCTGGAAAATGGCGGATATATAGTTGTTAAACAAAATTTCGAAACGTAGTTTTTTCAAAATAAAATTTATTTATAGATGTTTATAAAGATTATTGATAATTTGTATCTGATTTACGACCATTTAAAATTTTTTTTTAGAATTGTAAAAATGGATAAAAAACTGATTTTTTTTTATTTTAAAAAAACAATGATTAGAAAAAATAAAAAAATACGTTAAAGTGTTCCTAAAATATCAACAAAAATACAAAGTTTGATCAAGTTTAAGAGGTATTCAGATAATTTTAAACAATTCGAAAATAATTCAAAACTTTTGAAGATTAAAAATTCATTTTAAATGTAGATTTTTAAAGCTTTCCAAAAAATAATCTGCTTCGGAATTTTGAAAGTTTTCAAGAGAATAAAAAAGCTTGGTTTATATTGCTATGGAAATTTAGTATGATTTTTCATTTTTAAAATGAATCGGAAGATTTTAAAGCAATTTTTTTAATTTTGCAGAATTTTCTTATAAATTTTAGAAAAAATTCAAGTAATTGAAATATTCAGTATTTTTTGAAACTTTAACGAGATTAAAAATATTTTGAAACGTGAGAATATTCTCGAAAGTACATAAAGTATTTTTGAATTTCTTTTACTCTTCTAAAAGACCTTACTATCTTTTAAACTCCCTTTAATTTTTTGTAGAATTTGGTAAAATCCTGTAAAATAAAGACATTTCCTTTGTATTTTTCTAGGTAATTATTCGAACAATGTGGAATTTTCAAAAATAGTTTTGAATTTTCTCAATGAGCTTAGGAAAATTATATCTAGATAACTTAGAAAGCAAAGTTATAATACCTATTTCCTTGTTTTCAGTTCTTAGAATGTAATATTTGCTCGAATTAATGTGATTAAATCTTTAAAAAACAAACAGTTATTCGAAAATTATATTTTTTGTTGAAATTATGTTTACCCTTAAATCGAAAAATTACGCGCGCAGGTAAAAAAAAATCTAAAGAATTTTTTTTTTATTCGCTTGATACATTTCAACATTCTTAAAAACATTCTTTGTTTTTATTCTACATTGAAAACATTTTTTTTTTAATTTTTCTCTAAAATATTCTACATTCTGTTTCTAAATTTAATAATTTAAAAATATCATTGGAAATGTTCAAAAATCTTCTCCAACTTTCTCTTTAAATGAATAAAACCTTTCAAAATGCAGTTTCCTTTAAAAAATTAAAAATTCTACAAAATTATTTCTCAATATTGCAAAAATCATTTACAATTAAAATTCTACTAAAAGTCACATTCAAGAAAAGTCTTAACCAATTACGTTTTGGACAAAAATATGTCCCACATTTTCGTGTTATTTGGTAACAGCACTGCAATTGGAAAATAAGCAATCTGCGCCACTTGGAGTGAATTTTATACAACCAAAATAAATTTAACGGATAAGTGTAAATTAAACAAGACGTACGTGTATCCACTAAACGAGTACAGATGGTATCTGTATAAATACATTTGCTGGACTTTCAAGTTTGCCCTAAAAGAAGCATTTACGATTTTTAATTTGTCACTCAACTAAAAGTTCTTTTTCAAATATTCAAATAAATAAGAGTAGCAAATTCTTGATCTCACCTGAGTGCGTGTAGAGAAGCGATTGGTAGTGTCAAGTAAATCCAAGAACTGAGTATGGCGAAATAATTCCTTAAATGATTCGACTAATTAATGAGTTAAATCAAGCCAGACGCTTGGAAGTACAACTTAATCAAGTTTCCTTCGACTGATTAATTAGTCAAATCAATTAGATAAATCTCGATTTCAAAGGACGTTTGATTCACCCCTTATTATTATTTCTATACCTATCTTTTTTTCTAGAGTTCCATGACCTTTATAATTTTACTTTGTTTTTCATCGAAAATAAAGATGTTAAAAATAGCTTTAATAATAATTTACCAAATCCTTGACAATTACGTTAGGTGGCGCTGAACGAATTTCAATCACAAGTAATCGCGATGATCTTAAGCGTTATTAGCCGCACCTTTCGATATTTATGAGCACGTACAATGAGAAACGGGACCGGTTCATTACGGTTTTCTCTCTGGGAGTTAGTAATTAGAGCAAATTTTGTGTATAGATCTTGAGGGTGACTAATCGTTCTAGATCGAAAATGTACGCTATCATTTTTTTTGAGAATTCACAAGAATGTCGAGTTTCCTAATTTGAAAACAATGCGACTTGCATATATTTCTTTGAAAACTTTGTAAAATATTAATACTTATGCCTAGAAGCATTCTAGCCTGTGGACAAATTGCCCAATTTGTTCCCGATTCTCGATGTGGTTTCATTGGGTTACCTCAATGTTGCCCTGATCATGGCTACTCTTGTGGTCCTGGTCGGGGCCGAATCGGGCACATCTTAGAAGTGAATGTGTTTGTTTTGTGTTTAATGAATGTGTTGAATAGATTCAGCAATTGGTACCAGAATTGGGACTTATTTCTTTAACTGTTTTATATCATAACCTTACTTTTTATTCTTTGCTACTCGAAACATTCTAAACCATAATATTTTACCCTAGTTGTGGGATAATTTATTACGACTTTTTTATTCTTAGGAGTTGAATAATATTTCAATAAGATTTTTTAAATAAAAATTAGAAGGGGCCTGATCAGGGGCAGATTGGGCCTTTCTTATGGATACGCCAATCTTGGCCTGACTTGCAGGGAGGTTTCTATAAAGTAAAAATCTAATTGAATTTACATTGATAGATCACTGAAAAATCATTTCAATTTTCATTAAATTCAGTAAAATAATCTCAAATTCACGTTAACTTCCTCCAGAAGTATCTATGGGGGCTGGCATAGGAATAGCATGAGAAACAATTGAATTTTTATAAATTAAATTAAAAACGTCAAAATATATAACAAAGTATAGGCAACATTTTAAGATTTAATGTAAACTTCTTATGAAATACAAATCCCTTCTTAATTTTTATTTACACCCCTATGAACCTTTATGATGGTGTCCCAAAAACTACCCTTTGTAAGTGTATCAAGAATTTTGCGGAATATTACCCTTTATTAGTACTTTTTTCTCTTTTTTTCATACATCCTCATGAATAAATAAATTGCAAGATTTTAAGAATTCGTAATTAATTTTTTATTTTTAAACCATTTTGTTCATTTGCACGATTTTGTTGTATAGAACATCGTGAATTAAAATTATTACTTGAATATCATTGTCTTTTTTATCAAGTTTTAGAATGCATACTTTTATTTGAATTTTTCTTGTATAGTTTGAACAATTAATGATTGTTTAAATCAAAATTACTCGTGCAAGTAATTTATTATTGTTTAAACAATGTATTATCTTAGAATATCTCAGATTGTAAATATTTTCTGAATGCCTTAGCATCATTTATTTGATTTAAATGTGAAGCTTCCTATTTATTGTTTGAATAATTCAATAGGAAAAATCAAGCATAAATAATAGGATTAATTGAAAAAATAGTAATAAAAAAAGCGGTTTTCAACCTTTTTCAAGTCGAAAGTCGCATTGGAGCATTTATAATTTGTTCAGACAACAAATAGAGAACTCAAAAAAAAGTTCGCTCCTCCAATTCATATATTTATACAAGGCTTTTAGAAAATACCACTGATTCTCGATATTATAAGATAATAAATTGTTTAAACTGATAAAATTTGTTTAAACAATAATAAGTAACTTGGGCAATGTCAGATTGAGTCTAAACCTTTGAAAATTATTTAAAAACTATTAGGAAAGTACGACTTCATAGCTTTTTTGGTTGAAAAGTTGAACATTGGCGAAAATAAGCTGTTAACAAAAAGTCTAATTTAAATTTAAAGTTACTCTTATCTAATTCAGTGTAACAGAAATAAATTAATTAGCCGCGAAATTACTTGCGCTTAGTTTTTAGCAACGAGGGGAACCTAAAATCTTCGAAATTTACTTCGGATTTGTGCTCCTTGCATTAATAGATAATTGCTAAACTTGTTATACTAAAGTAATAGAAGATGCGGATTTTACCCGTTCTCGAGAAAAAATATTTTTTCAAATGCACGCGCGTTACACGGGCCACTATACGCACACAGGATTTGATGGGGCGGTAACGTTGCGAGTTTATAACCGGAAATTCTGGGATATATTCCTGCTGCTGGAACTTTTTGCTAATCTCAATATGTATTTAAATCATATTATCATATTATTATACATTTTTTTTTAATTTCATGTGAAAATAATAATACATGAAATCTAAATGTTAAATTTAATATGAAGAAAAGTGAGAATTATCTATAACCAAAAACTTTTCTCAGAGTAAAATTACTAAAGGTTCTGAAAATGAATTTTTTTATATAAAAAATGGCAAAAAGTACCACCAGCAGAATGAAATCGGAACTATGCTCCGATTTGACTCCATTTGACTTCTCTGGAATTAATTTAAATACAGTACGTGAGATTCACTTTAAAAACTCTTAATAATTTTGTTAATGATTACGGTTAGCAGTTCCATTTAAATTTATTCGAATTTTAGTCAAATTGAATAAAATACTTACACCTTGGGGTACACTAGAAATAAGAGTTACAATGATCAATAGCTATGATATCCCCTTGAAAGTAAATCCTTTTAAAACCCTTTCCAGTGATTCTCTCACTTTCGGAAGTTGTGTGAGGCCATATTTCGCCAGAAATTGATGAGTAGGCTGCGATAAATGGCGGGTGCATTGTCGCGGTAAAAGACCAAGTCGCCACTCAGGACCAAGTCGCTAACCTTAGGCCAACTTCAGAATTCCATGTAGATTTAACCCGCAAAGATGGGGGTGGTAGAATATTTTATTCACCGAAGATTCAACCTTTCTCCATCGGTAACCTCACGACCTCCCGTTTCTTCTCTCCTTTCTCTCCTTTCTTCTCCTGACGCCCAACAAATCCTTGTGTTGAAAGTAATTGCACACGTATCTCTTCAAAGTAAAGTCAATTTAATTTAGAATCAATTTAAAGTATCTGCCTGCTGTGATGCGATCATGTAGATAAATTATAATAAATCTTGAAATTAATTTCTACTTAGCAGTGACGATGGTAAACGGAAAAAGCTGTTTTTTAAAAATTCGATGAATTTGTTTTATAATTATAAAAATAATGTTATTCTGACAAGCAGGGTATTAATTCAATTTTGTTTCGAGGTTTAATATTACACAGTGTCGATTATTGGTTCATTATTTGTTGACGAAATAAGCAAAAAAATCGACCTAAGCCCATTTACCATTTACAATTTACGCCACCGAGCCTGTGGTAAATGATTTTCCTGTTTCTCCTGTATCACATGCTGACGCGGGGAGGACTGCGGGTGAAACTATTTCAATGAACGCATCAGTCTGAAGAATTTTAACTGAATCAGAATATAAATTTTAGCAATGATGTTATTTTGTCGATCAGGGTAATTATTTGATTTGATAATGCTGATTTCTTAATAGAGTCGATTAGTTGTTTATTATTTGTTTAATCCACAAACTTCTAAATTTAAGATATTAAGAAATCATCATCCGAAAAGCAAGCACCTCTTTAAAGAAATTTAAAAAACGTGATGGAATATCTTTTTGAAAGTAATTGGAATCTTAAAACTCGGAAATCAGATTTTTAAATGACAGTCTTTCTGAATGCGATAAGCATTATAGTGTAGAATTCCCGAAAACAATACAAAGAATACAACAAGCAAATTTGGACAACCACCACAAAATGTTCCTGTTGGAATTTGAAAAACAACAACAATTTTTTCCTAGCTAAGGAAAACCAGTATTATAATAATAATTATATAGTGAAAATAATGATATAATAATAATTATTATTACAATGTAATTTATATTTTCATGTTTAATAACACAAAATTTGCACACTAAGTCCCTTCATCATATAATTGCAAGGCTAAATAATTAAAAAAAAATGTACACATAAAGGGTTCGAATTTGATCCCTGAATTAAATTTGAATTTAATTCAATTAATATTACTGGTGCTTGACTATCAGTAGCTTAAAATCGTTTTTTGGCCTGAAAAATTTGTTTTATTCTATGCCATGAACTTTTCAACCAAAAAGATGGATTTTTAGTAAAGAAGGAGGAACTTTCTATCCAAAAAGACTAATGTTCAAAAAAGAAGTTGGATTATCAAAATAAAAGAAAGACTGCTAAAAAAATAGTACAATTTTCAACAGTATGGTTGGATCTTTAACAAAACAGTTGAATTAACAACAAAATAATTAAATTTTCAACAAAATAGTAGAATTTTTAAATTAAATAATTAAGTTTTCAACAAAATAGTTGATTTTTAAACAAAATGATTAAAGTTTCAATTAAGTAAGTAATTCATTAATAACATAATAAAATTTTTCAATAAATTATGAATCTTTAATCACAAAAATACATTTTTAACAAAAAAATGTAATTTTTCACCAAGTAGTTTATTTTTCAATAAAAGAATATTAATTCTCAATAAAAAATATAAGAGTTGATATGTCTACTAAAAATGTTTTTAGTTTTTTTAAAACAGCCGCATTTAACCATAAAAATGAACTCTCAAGCCGAAATTTAATAGTTGATATTTCGAATAAAAAAAAAATAATTTAAGTTAAAGTCAGAAAAATGTATTTAAGTTATTTATTTATAAGTTTATTTATAAGTTAAGTTTATTTATAAGTTATTTATTTATAAGTTATATATTTAAATTTAAGTTAAATTAAAGTTAAAGTTTAAGTAAGTTAAAACCAACAATTTCAATATTTAACGGAAAAGTTTAGTTTCTGCCAATATGGTCAAATTTTCTACCAACATATAAGATTTTTAAAAACAAAAAGAAAAAGTTTTTAGCAAAAAAAGTCACATTTTTTACCTACAAGACGAATTTTCTATGAAAAAATTGAATTTTCCAAACGAAAATTTGAATTGTCAACAAAAAAATTGATTTTCATCCAAATAACTGAATTTGGAACAACCAAAAATCAATTTTCAACAAAAAATGGAATGCTTAAATATGCAGTTCAAAAAAATTTATTTTGCATCAATAAAATAAGATTTGTTAACCCAAAAAGACCAAATTTCCAACAAAAGAGTTCATTTTTTAAGCAAGAATTAGAATTTTTATCAAGCAATTGCATTTTGAATCTAACAAATGAGTTTTCAATAAAGAAGGTAATTTTCAACCAAATAATTAAAATTGTAACTGGTGACGATCTATTTTTAATCAAAAAGTAAATAGTTAAATTTTCAGTTAAAAAAATTAATTTTCAAATAATGAAAATACTAATCTTCAGAAAAATATTTAGATTTTAACCAAAGATACGGATCTTAAACTAATAAAATAAATGTTGAATAAATTATTTTCATTTTTAAACAAAAAATGCAATAAAATAGTTCAATCTTCACCGAATAAATACAGTTTTTACAAAAGACTATAGATTTCAATTCAGTATTTAAATTTTCAACCAAAAACTTGAATTCTCAATGGAAAATGGAAAATCGTCAACCAAAAAGTAAACAGTCTAAACAAAAAAGATTCCAAACAAAAAATGTGATTCAAGACATTTCAAATCAAATAAATTAACTTTCAACGACAAACGATAGGACAGAAGTCCACTTCCGACATGACGAATTGCTGATTTAAAACAATAAAGATTTAGGTAGATAAATTTATTCATTTTCGAGGAAATGGGTGTGTCATCTAACATTCTTAAGATGACACTAACCACAAATTGGAACAGTCTGTGTTGCTCAAGGCGATAAAGAATATAATTTTAGGTTTTAATTATAAGATAAAAACAAACTTCTGTGATAGAAAGTTTTTCAAAAAAATTGAATAGTTTTGGTCTAAAAAAGTGAACTAATTCCTAGTAAGTTTTTCAAAAATTTTGATGTTGCAATTTCACAGGTTTTTAAAATCGGTTTTCGATAGTGATTGAAAATCGAATGTTTCATTTTTACAAAAATGCAAACTTGCTACCGGGATATAGGGCAATTTTTCGAAACAAATGTTGGTTATCTAGTTGTGTACTGGCACCTTTAATTTATATTTTCCATTTCTGATCTCATATTCTACGTTCACCCCTACGTCACAAATCCTTACAAGACCTGTTAAGCCCCCCCCCCCCCTGGAAGTGTAACGTAGTTGTTGAATGACCCAATAAATTTTTCTCTCTATCTACAAGTCTTAAAATAGTCACCTAAAATTTAGGCGACTTTTCGTCTATTCGGGTTTGAAATAGAAGTCATAAGATTTTAATTTACTTTTATCTGTCGACATATTTATATATAGAGGTGACGACACCTTTTGCTCGAAAGGAGAAGGTGATCTTACGGCACCAAGGAGAGCATTTATCGCTTGTCTCTTCTTTTTTCATTGGACCTTAGCATTACGAAATTTACGCTTTGGATGTCCTCTTGATATGTCGTATAATGAATGTCGGCAGCCTCCCGTTAAACGCTGACGCGGATCGAGATCCTCGATTCTCGAGTTTCTGGGATTTCTTGACCTCTGCTACCTTCCTTTCAGCAAACTAGTGAATAGATCGCGATTGCTCACGGAAACCAGTATGATGACCTCGTGTGAACTGGTATACCTTGTGTTAAATATCGGAACATCAAACTGAAATCTTCGCCTAATTTTCATATTTTATGGCCCGTAAATTATTCATCATTCTCTAATTTACCGATATGGTTCTATGAAAGTCCGACTCGAAAGAGATTCCGGCAATTAAGGAAACCAATTTTGTCGATAAGAAGATTAATAAATTCAGGGTTAATTTGGGACCGTTGACATATTACGTTACCCCCCCCCCCCCCCCCCCCTTAGTAAAAATATCATCTGACACTGTAGCTGATCCCTATTCTATTTACAAACACGAAACGTAAATGGAATGTCATAAAACCGTCAATAGATCAATTAATAATTACTTAAAACTATTTGATACCAGTATAAGAAAAATGTTAACTAAATCCTTTAAAGCCATAAAAGTTTGTTTCGTTCTTTAATTATATTTGAACTACATAATTAGAACACAATACAAAAATCCATTTCTTTTTGGTTAAACGTTAATATTTTAGGTTGAAAATTCTACCATTACTAATTTTCGTAGAAAATTAATTTTTTGGTGGAAAAACAAACTTCTTTCATTCAAAATTCATTTTTTTAGGATTCATCAATTGAGTTTAAAAATTATCTATTTGTTTGTAAATTTAACTAGTTCGTTTCTGTTTGGTTCGAAATTTATTTTCTTCACTAAAAAGTGAAATATTCAATTTTTTGGATGAAAATTGAGCTTTTGCTGTTAAAAAATGATTTACTTGGCTAAAAACTCGTATTTTCTGGTTGAAATATTCTGTTTTTGAGTTAAAAGTAAAAGATCTTTTTATTCAGATGTCAAATAATACATTTTTTCTGTGAATACACACATTTCAACATTTCGCTAAAAAATTACATAATTCCGTTGCAAATTTATCTCTTTGTTTGGAAAAGTAACTATTATTTTGAAAATTTGTTTATTTTTCGTGGAACGATTTTCTTTTAACTGAAAATTTAACACTTCCATTTTTCGTTTAAATTTATCTTTTTAACACAAAATTTAACGTGGTTAAAAGTTTACATATTTTGTTGATAATTTTTCTTTTTTTTATAAAAAATTAATTCCTTGGCAGAAAAGTCCCTTTGCGTTTTTGTTGAATTTTTTTTTAAGAATCATCAACTCAGTTGAAAATGTACCTGTTTGACTACAAATTTACTGTTCAACTGATTTATTTTTTAAATTAATTTTCATGGCTAAAGATGAAAATATTACATTTTCGGTTGAAAATTGCTCTTTTCCAGTTGTAAAATAATTTATTTGGTTAAAAACTCGTATTTTCTAGATGAATTTATCGGTTTTTGATTTAAAAATAAAATTTCTTTCTATTAAAAGATCAAATATTACATTTTTCTTTGAGAATGATGTTTTTTTTGGTAAGAAAAATCAACTACTTATTGTTTGAAGATTAATCATTTGATTTAAAAATTAAACTATTTGGTCTTAAATTGCTTTTTTGCTGAACATCCTTATTTTGGCTAAAAAATCAAGCTGTTTTGTAGAAAATTCATCTTTGAGAATTGAAATTCAAACAATTTTGTAAAAAATTAAATAATTTGTTTGAAAATTAATTTTGTTGTTGAAAATTCATATGTATGGTTAAATGTTAAACTACTTTGGTATATCATTAATTTATTTGGTTAAAAATTAACCTCTTCATTTGAAAATTTGTACTTTTATGTGGCAAATTCCTTTTTTTAAATAAACTCCCTTATGCAAAAATTTCATTGTTTTAATTTATAATTTAACATTCTTTCTTTGGTTTCCTCAAAATGAAACTATAAGATGAAAAATTCATCTATTTGAATGAAATTTTCTCTATTTGGGTAAAAAATGGATATTTTCTGTTAAATATTCAGAATTTTGTTTGAGAATTCCAATATTTTGTTGCGAATTCAACCTTTTGGATTAATAATTATTCTTTGATGGTAGAAAAGTTATCTTTCTTGCCTGAAAATTCATTGCTCTTGACCAAGAATGAAGTTTTTTGTCGAAATTTCAAGTTCTCGGATTGAAGATGTAACCTTCTAAAAATTAATCTTTTCAGCTTAAAAAATCAACTATTTCGTAGAAATAATGGATGTTAATTATATTTTTTGATCAGAAAAGTATCACGTGTTATAAAAGATTAAAGAAAAAGCATATGACTTCTAAAATTATACTGACAATTTTAAATAGCTTTATGTTAAGTTAGCGTTTTTTGTTTGAAATTATTAGTTTTAAACAAATTTTAATTCCTTATCAAAAATATTGTCTGATTTTCTTTTCTATTGTTTTAGATGAAAGATAATATGAAATACAAAAGTTTTATAATAATATTAATTTTATATTTTAATTTGAAAATTGTCAAGGACGTTTTTAAAATTTTTTTTTTTATTCTCGCACTGAAAACACGTTTCAAGGTAAAAAGGGGACATAATTTTTTAAGTAACTTAAAAATCATATTGTTTAAATAAGCTGATGTATACACAAATATGTAAAGTAATATTTTTCTATAGAAATCGATAAAAATATGCCGAAAAAAATTGACAAAAGCTATAACATAAATAAGTCGAAACTTAAAATGTAGCAGCATATTGAATTCCCCTTTGGGAAAAATAAATAACCTCTCACATTCAAGAACTCATTTTCGTGTCTGAGATATCGATATTAATAACAATTTTATATAATTGCCTGCTCCGAATATGGTCCAAAAATTCGGACGTATTAAATTTAACTTCGTAATATTTAGGTCGCGCTTGCCAACTTTGTCTGCGGGACGAAAGCGTGAATAATTCAGAGCGAGTAAGTAATTTTCAAGTCTTTCCCTTTGCTGCTGGAGGCGAAGAGACGATTCGAAGATTCGTTCCGATCTTATCTTCGCTCCCATTAAAGTAACATTATATGCATTTCATCGCAGCATTTCAAAAAAGTTACAAAATATTTTATTAATCAGAAAATTACCTAAATGTCACCATCACATATTTCTGTCTTTATTATTAAAGCGACTTTGATTATTGCGAGGTGCGTTAATTTTATTACTCAAAGCGATACAAAATATATAATTGCGTATCATTACAGTTTTTAATCATCATGTGGATTTTATATTATTAGCATATAAAATATTTGGTATTCTTTGAGGACACCGAAATGCAAAGAAGTGATTTTATGTATCTAGAGGAAGAAGAACATCGATTGCTTAAGAAATTTCTAAAGTTTATGACATTTTGCTAATGTTATGTGGCTCTCTGATTTGAAAGATACTTTTTAATTTATCGTATGCTAAAAAAACTGAGACGCGAAATGAGTTTTTCTTTCATCGTATATTTTATTACAGAACTATGTACTAAATTCATATTACTGTATGAATTCATCCTACTTGAATAAAATTTATCTGATGATGTGCCCTCAACTAAATTTAAAGTAAACTTGTCATACTAGCCCTAATGTGAATTTAATTGTGAAATAAACCATTTTTTTCTAAATTAATGTTATTGAGTTTCAAGTTCATTTTGCTCAAATCGAACTTTTTGTGTTATGAAGCAATTTATACATAATTTAATATAATTGAATCAAACACAAAAAGCGAGACGAATTGAAATTGAAGTTTAGCTAATTCAATAAATTTAAATATCATTTTTGATATATTTACTGAAAGTGAATTAAATTTAAGTCCCTGAATAAAAATAATTGTTGAGTAAATTTAAGTGGGATGAAATTATTTTCCTGAAAAAAAAATATCCGAAATGAAAATACTAAAAGTATAATTACCAAAATAGAACATTTCCGAAAAATAGAAACTTGCGAAGATGCACATTACTGAAAGAAGTATCGAGGATGTTTATAAATGAAATTGCAAGTAAATGTTGACGAAACTAGAAAAATTAACAAGATTTAATTATCAAAATTTTTGAATTCCCGAAATGTTATATTCCAATAAAAGATTTCATTTGAGAAACTTACAATCTCTGTAGAATTTAAAGTAGGTGTGCGAGTTCACAGGATTTTTTTGGAAATTTGAACTTTTGGTAATTTTCATTTGCCGAAAACTTTATATTTCGGTAATTATATTTTTGATATCTTTTCTTTTTTAATTTAGAATTGTTTTTGTTTGAAGAAATTATGTTATACCCTTTAGCTAAATTTATTAAATGCAGGAGGATTAATTGGATTTTAAAGAATTCTATTACATATATGTAGAATAAATACCACAAATACCACGAATCTTGATTATAAAATGAATTATTACTCAGGTTAAACCAAATTCACTTCTCAGGATACGAATTGAAATCCAGTAAATAGGAAAGAATTTTTACCAATTCAATATTTGGTTAAAAGTTCATGTATTTGTGAAAAATTATTATTTTTTAGGAGAAAATTTATATTCTTGGTTTAAAATCTTAGCTTTTTGGTGGAAAATTGTGAAAAATGGTAACAAATTTCTTTGTTTGGTTGGAAATTTAACTATTTTATTAAAAATTAATTTTATTTGGTTAAAAAAGTAAATTATTACTCCATATTTACCTATTTTATTTAAAACGAATCTGTATTATCATCAAAAGTAGTTACCATCGATTAGTGTCGACGTCATTCCACAATCTGTGAAAATAAAAATGAAAACTATCGATCAAGTTCACTCTTTAAATGATAAAAAATACTTAACATCATTTCTGACTAGATGGAGAACAAATTTTTACAAGTTTTAAGTTCAATATTTCTGACATTAGATCTTCTGACTTAGCCAAACTGAGAATCAGAGTGGGACGAAGAATCAAGATCATTTTTAAGAAAAATTAATTTTCAAATAAAAAAAATTAATTTCTTATCTAGTCAGTAATGACATTGATTATTTCCTGTTATTTAAAGAGTTAATTTGGTCGATTGTTTTCATTTCTATTTTTACAGATTGTAACATGACATCTAAACTGATCGATGGTCACTACCTTTGATTATCATAGATTCATTTAAATTAGTTGTATCATAAATGAGAAACCTGGTTTGAGATATACGAATATACCAGATATACCATATACGATAGTATATGGTATTTCTGAAAAAAGTTTTTTTTTCGGTCTCTCTAATAGCTTAATTGAAAAAGAACCCTATCGGCAAACAGAAGTTCTGTGTTTCGAATCCCAGTGAAGCGAAGTGAAAAGATCGCTTTAAAGAAAAATTTACTTTTAATATTATATTTTAAGTTGAAAAAAATTTTCTGCTTTGTATGAAAATTAATGTTTTTTTTAAATTCGTTTTGTCGATGGAGAAAACATCTCATTGGTTGAAACTTTATCGCTTTAGTTAAAGAATCGCTTTTCCAGTTAGAATTTTTTTTTAATAGAATTTGGTTTGTTTGTTAGAAAATTCCATTGGAATGAATAGTCTTATATCTTGGTTTTTATGCTTGGAAAAAATGTTAAGGCAAACATTAGCCTGCATTTTTCGTAAATATAATGTTGTTATGTTATTTTAATATAAAAATCTTCGGACGTTTAAAAAAAATTTGCTTTTTCTTCTAATAATTACTACTTTAAGTGTGAATAAAAAACAAATAATTTACTAAATAAAAAATTTGCCAGTATTTGACAAATAGTAGTGAAATTTGGTGAATAGCGTTTTTTAAATCGAACATGAATTGAGACGTTTGTTTTTGTAATTCAGGTGTGATTTCCACTCAAATGGAGAATTTCTTGAAAGTTCGTTTTTATGTTATTGCGAATTTAGGAGATCTTTGAAATGGTATAATTATAAATTACAGATTAATTTAAAGTTTTGACAATTTTGAAATGTTTTGGAAATGTAAACAATTTTATTGATACAATTTCAGAGTACCAAATAATTTCCAAAGTTTTGGGAAAATGTCAGTAAATTATGATAAATTGTGATGATTCATGGTAAATTGTGATAAAGTATGGTCAATCGTGGTAATTTATGGTAAATTATAGAAACCTCATGCTTCGAGTTGACCCAACCTATCAAACAATCTGTACTTGAGATCAAACGATCGCTCAATAATTTTAATTATTTAACTCTGAAGTCACTTTTTGCTCCCTAAAAGGTTGAACTTTAGCTCCGCTTCATAGACATTGCAAAGTGTCGAAACCAAGTATGTATTATAAAAAGACATTTAAACATTTTTTTACTTTAAACAGATTCTGGTAACCCTACGAATATTAGTAGTAAGTTAATATACAGTTCTCAGAACAAGAAAGATGAAACTGTCGCACGTTTTTCAGATTCTATTGATCGAATGCATTCAAAATTCAGGGCCCGGATTAAAGATTCGGTTATAACTTTCTGACGAGCAGACTGGTTACCCTTAACACTTAAGTCCAGCGGTCCTCGCACCTTAGGCGCCTGAAAGTTATAACAAGTTCTTCGATCCGGGCCCTCAATTTTAGACTGTGCTATAATTTGAATGCTTTGAAACGTCAAAAAATCTAAATAATCCTATTCTTTCTAAACTGAAAATCTTCGAAATACCTAATAGTTGAAATTTAGATCTTTTGATGAAATGAAACCTTTGCGTCAAAGGGTACTTAGTCTCCTAAATGAGTTGCACTGCTTTCGATTCCCTGGCGAATGTATATCACGATCGAATCTTGAATCGGGTTGAAGCAGTGTAAGACGTACCGCCATGAAAAAGACGACGACGCGTGTATGGGGATATGGGAATATCGGCAGATTCCCATCGGTCGTTGTACGACTCGACGGATAATACTTTGCAGTCGCGCGGACCCGACTTTTACGGGACATCAATGAAACCGCGTGCGTGCTTTGCATTTGCTGAATGCATCGAGAATCTTACACGCACGTTGCACCAATGCACGCACACGCCGCGGAAGTCAGTCGGTGCACATTGCAATCTCGAGCCACGAGAACTGCTATGAGCTATTCGATCCTGCTCTAGGGACCAAACTGACCGTGGACTGTGAGAACTATGTGAGATTGCCAAGCTCAACGTGCCCTACGATCTGACTTCGCCTACAGATAAGCGAATCACTTTATTTCCACATTAATGTAATTCTGACGATTCGTTCTAACCATTCGATTAAACACCTAGCAAAGATACCTCAGCAACTCGGGGTTCGTTTCTCAAATATTTTAGCTCTGGTAATTGCTAAAAGCATTTTGTAGTTGTGTTCATTTCCACACGGAAGTGTAAATCAGAGAGACGAGTGAACAAGAAATCTTTGATTACAAATTACCCGCCTTAATAATTTCGCCACTAGGTGGCTACGTGTCTGCCTCTTTCACAAGAGCTAAAAGTTTATAACACTTTTCTTGTCCAGTATAGGCCGTTCGAAAAGTACGTTAAATTTTTATTTACCCACCTTTTAACCCTCATTGATAACAGTAAATTTGCCTTAGCCACCCCCTCTCCCATCCTAAACGAATGTAACATAGAATTTGGTAGTGAATGAAGAATGATTCAATATATCAAAATATCAGAATTTACAGCCCGAACAAATGTATCAACAATATAACAAATCGATTTTTTATAATTCTTAAAACATTAGTCAAACTTTTAAACAATTTAGTTCAATTTTCCAGCCGCAAAGAAGAATTATGCCAGAACAGTTACATTTTAAACGTACGAAGATGCATTTTAACGAAACCGTCGGTCTTTCAAACCAAAAAAGAATATTGTTGAACCCAAAATAAAATAGTTAAATAAGCAATAAAAAATACAAATGCTCAATGAAAAAATAATTAACAACTCATTGAATTAAATTAAACAATACAATCTTCAAAAAATATAGTTAAATATTTAATGGAGACAATGAATTTTCAACAAAAATAATACATTTTCATAAAAAAAAAAAATGGTCAACACACACAGATACATTTTCAAAAAATGGAGAAAATTTCAAACAAAGTATGTTTCTTTAGTAAAAAGATTTATTTTCTATAAAAAAATGAAATTTTCAAATAAAAAGTTTGATTTTTTACAAGTAGTTGAATTTTTAATTTAAATACTGAATCCCCGTCAGAAAAAAAATTACAGAGTGGTTTAGCTCTAAACCAATTAGTTGATTTATGAAAAAAAAATCGATTCTCTGCGGAACATGTAATAGTTATTATTTTTACCAAAAAATAATTTTATTTTAAATGAAAAAAGTTGAATTTAACAAAAATAGAAAAATTTTGCACGAAATGGTCATATCATCAACCAGAACAAATTAATTTTCAACCGTGTAATTCTCCCTAATGATCTGCAAAGAATGTAGTCAAGAAATCTCATTTTTATTTATGAATATTTCTGATGTTCTGATTTTGGAGCATAACATTATTTATAAAAAGGGGACATTTTATTTCGATCATTAATAGATTTTTAATTAAGACACAAAGCAATTTTAACAATGTATGATTTTTTGGAATAATACATAATACATTCTTACTTAATACTTTAATGTGCAAGATTAAATTTTCAATTCAAAATAGAAATTCTAAACTGAAAATATAACAGTTAAATTTTCATAAAAAAAAAAAAAAACGAATTCACAACAGAATTATGAAACATTCAATCAAAGAGGTAATTTTGCAACTACAGTGATTAATTTTTAACCAAGCTGTCAAAGTTTGAACTAAATGAAAATGCTTACATCTAAAAATAACTTCGCTTAATTTTCAGTAAAATATTTATTTTCAACCAAGAATGAAACAAATTTTTAATAAAATTACTCAATTTCCAACCGAAGAGATGAATCTTAAGCTAAAAAAATGAATATTCAACCAGGTAGTTCAATTTTCAACCAAGTAATTGCATTTTTATGATAAAAGATGCCTTTCTAACATAAATGCTTCTTTTTCAAAAAAAAAATCCAATTTTCAACAAACTAGTAGAATTTTTAACCAAACTAGGTGAATTCTGAGTCAAAAATATAATTGTAGACTTTTCACCCAAAAATAGTTAGATTTTCTTACTGGGTTCTAAGAATTTCTTTTGCGGAAAAAAGAGCGAAGTCTCAAATATGAAAATAATGTGATTCTCAAAATTAGCAAAATATATTTAAATTTATTACCAGAAAACATGATAAACATTATCTAAGTTCTTATCACTTCTACTGACCTATAGCTGCTACCAATCGCGGTTTTTTGCGTGACCCCCCCCCCCCATGCACTTCTTAAACTGGTAATGTAGTTTATAAATCGTACCGTTATCATCCATCTCTCCATCTTTTAGGCGATTACTGCCGAACAGATTTATTCTCCAAGAAAGAACAACTTGAAGCTGCTATCCAAAACACTGAATCATTTTCTAAAATATTCAAATCACATCTCTACGATAAGAAGCATATGAGCGCACGAGTTCATGTAGGTAATTGCGATTCGCGGAAGATCTGTATCAATTGCGGGGGCATCGATCGCCCCGTCTCGGTTACGGTACTCCAAGTGGATGACCCTATTTTTGTTGCAAAGCTAACTTCCGTTTCGTGAATCGACAGATCGCAGATCGAATCTCGAGGACGACAATATTCGAGCGGAGATCGGAATGACAGATGAAACGTTCAGTTTCAGCGGAACACGAGCAAGGGAATAGAAGAAATTTATCGACCTCTCGCAATCGAGGCGATCGATCGACTTGAGTCCATTTCGTCGTATTCAACACGCAATGCATGTAAACTGCCGTCCTACAGAAATCGGCATTATGTTCAAAAAATCGAAAAATTAGGTTTTATATCCTTGAAATTGGTTAAATAAAGTGGAGGGAAAGTAGGCGGAAGAAGAAAGAGTGGATGTATAGGAAGTGAGGGGATGGAAAGTAGAGGAAGTGATGGGAATGAGGGAGGGGGTGTTTAAAGGGGAAGTAGGGGAAATGATTAGAAACGATGGCGAGTAGCGGGGAGGAAGCGTTGGCTTAGGAATCGAAGGAAGGGGGAAGTACATGAGGAGGGGAAAGTCATAATATGAGGAAAGGAAAGGGTCATCGTGAAGTAAAGGAAGCGGTAGATGAAAATGTTTAAACAACTTAATTAAAATCTTAATTGGTTTTAAAGACCTTTTTTGTAGACACGCAGCGCCCAATTTGACAAAGAGATCAAATTTTAACCAGTTAAACTTTTAAACGATTTAAATAATTGCTATAATTAACCAGTTGCACGTTCAATTTCTAAAGAAGTGCATTCAAACAAACTTTCCGTCGCGTTAAATTTCTTTTTTTCCTTAAACTAACTTCACATAGTTCAGTTTTTCAGTTTAATATTCAAAACAAAAAGAAAATTTTAAAACAAACCGATGCGGGGCTTATAATGTTTTAAATTTTGGACCGCATATCTTCTTTCGATTGACCCCCCCCCCCTAACTTCAACACTGAAGTTACAAGATAGAGAGAAAAAACATGTTTTGAACTGTATAGATGACAGCGGAAATAGAGAAATAAATTCTTTTAAATGAAGTTAAGTGGGCAACCATATTAAACTAAATTTGAAATGCTTTATATTCCTAAAATTTCGAATAAAAATTATTTTGCAACAAAGTATCAAATAATTAAATTTGAAAGTGAAAAAATTTATTTTAAATTGTAAAAGAACAACTTTCAAAACTAAAATAGTAAAAATGTAAGGCAATACAGAATTATTTTTATCAAACTGTTTTATTTTGAACCAAAAAGAAAATATGTTTATTAAAGACATTTATTTTCAAATAAACAAGATGAACTTTCATAATAAAGTAATGGAACTTTTAACCAATTACTTCAATTTTTAACAAAAAAAAAGTATTTTATCGGACGATGTGATAGTTTATATTAATGTCACAAAAATGTTAGAAATTTGAAGGAAATTTTTTTAAAGTTTTTACCCAACAACTGTAAATTCTATCAAAAAAATTAAATTTTTGACCAAAAAAGATTTTTTCTCTTAGCCAAAAACGTAATTCAACCCAAATCCAGACAATGAAATGTGTTACTCAGACCATGCAACATTTTGCGCTCTGCACTGAAGTTAGTTCAAATAAAATAAGAAGTTGAATACAAATGAAAGTTCGTGCAAATGATGTTAATAAATCCATTTTCACTTATACTTACCTCTAAATCCCAATCTTATTTATATAAATGATTCTTAACCAAAATAATAAACACAATTAATTAGATCTTCATATTAAATAAAAGGGCTATATAATTGCAATTAAATTGATTGTAACTATCTTTTTTTATTACAAAAAAGAACCACTAAGTTCCACCAAAAATATCTGCGATGCGAAAATTTTTTTTGTGAAATCAAAATTGGCCAAGTAATTTAAGAATAAATATTCA
>NC_046658.1:77747203-77749007 GCF_010883055.1 Belonocnema kinseyi | reverse complement strand
TATTACAAGATTTGGTGGAAATAAATTGTGATAAACAGAATGATATTGACAAATAATTTTTGGGTATAAGCGATTGATGGTATAATATAATCCTACCAAGTTGCACAATGTCTCATATGGGTTCCTCAAACTTATTTGAAATTTATGAACGGCAATGTATAAAAAACTTTCTTGATATTTTTTCTAATGACAATTTTTTCCCACATTACTCGGCCAATTTTTATTTTAGAAATTCATATATTTGTATCTGCGTACCAGAGTATTTGAATTTCAGATGTGTTCGGTGGAGCTTGATACAGTCCAATTTCTCAACAAAGCTGCGATCGAATTTGTAGGGGAACAAAATTTTATCGGAATCGAGTTCCTCCACCACTGTCATGCTCTCGAGCGCGCACGAATTTTCTGAAGCTCTTTCTCAATAGTTCCCCGCTGGCACTAATGTCTCGTTCAGGACTTATTGTTATTATTATTATTACACCATTAAGCCATTTCCATTTCGGGGTAGGCGTGACTCATTGGTAGGGGAAAGGAGTAGTGTATGAAAGGGATAGAGATTTTTCAGATTGATCCAGAATTCTCGTGCTATTTCAGTAAATAACACGTTCGTTCCGCAACACTGCTCCGACCCAGGTTGCTGATCAATCTCTCTAGCAATCACCCCAAGCGAAGAACCTCACGAAGTCGTTAGGTAAGGTTCCCCACTTGGGTCCATAAGTGGCCAAGGTCTTTTGTTTCAGACGTCATTCACTCTACTGACACTCTTTTTATTAACTATTTGCCGCCATACTTTCCTGTCCTGGCATACTTCTCTAGCTTCTTTTATGTCCATGCATTTCTTCATGCAGGCTCTCGTGTTTCTGTCACTTCTTATGTCCCTTCTAACTAGGGTCTCATTCACACATTGTAAACATTCTTTCCGTGGTCTACCTCTGGGCACGCTGCCATTTACTTTACCTTGATACACTTGTTTCGTTAGTCGTTCATTTGGCATTATCTCAACATGCCCGAACCATCTTAACCGATTTCTTTCCCATGTGTCTACTAGCGTCTCTTCTGCACCACATTCTTTTAGAATTATCTCGTTACTTACTTTGTCCATCAGGGTTTTCCCGCATATTGTGCGGATGAATCTCATGTTAATTGCATTAATTTTACGCTTATCTTTTTCTTGATAAGTCCATGTCTCGCTACCGAATAATACAGTCGGTACAAATACAGAATTATGTATTGCCATTTTAGCTTTATTTAATATATTTTTACTTCTGATAAGGGCACCTGCTCTACCAATAACCTTCTTACCTTCATTTATTCGTCTATCTAATTTCTCATCTATCTTCCCGTCCCTAGTAAATAAGCTACCAAGGTATACGAACTTGTCAACTTGTTCAATTCTCTCATCATTTAATAAAATATTGCATAGTGTTTTCTCACTCTTTCCTTCGAACACCATAGTTTTTATTTTATTTGCGTTAATTTTGAGGCCCATGATCTTCATGCTTGCATCTAGTTTATTCAACATTCTTTGCAAGTCTTCGATAGACTCTGCCATAACAAACTTATCATCTGCGAACGCTAACCCACGTACCCTTACTGTTTGGAGATCCACACCCTCTTCGTTGAAGAAAGCCATTCTTAAACACTTTTCCATAAATAATATAAACAACCATGAAGACATAACGCATCCTTGTCTAACTTCTTGAATAATATCGAAACAGTCACTCAGTTTCCCATTCACTCTTACACTCGCTTTGCTAGCTGTATATATTGTTTTTATAGCTTGTAGGATCCATCCATTGACTCCATA
>NC_046658.1:77734657-77747103 GCF_010883055.1 Belonocnema kinseyi | reverse complement strand
TGAGAGAAATTACTTTCTCTATAAGTACATATAGTAACGTTTTTCGTAAGTTTCCAGATAATAAATAATGTTTTTGGTACAAAAACATTCATCTTTTGTAGTTGAAACTTCCACTTTTTGGTTCATAATTCTTGGATTTTGTCAACATTTCTTTTTTGTTTAAGAAAATTGAACTTTTTGCTTCGAAAATTCTCTTTTATAGTTGAAAATTCCACTTTTTGGTTGAGAATTCTGGAATTTTGTTAAAAATTTGTTTTTTTATGTTAAAAATTAAACAACTAGGTTTTAAAGTTGAACTACTTTTCTTAAGACCAAACATTTTTCCTTCTCTTTCTTAAAAATTTAGTTTAAAAATTCATTTAATTTGATTGAAAATTTGCATTTTTTGGTGATAAATTTATCTTTTTGTTTAAAAATTTATCGTTTTTAGTTGAAAACATTTTTTACTTTCGAAACCGTATATTCGGTTAGAAATTCGTCTTTTTTTAGTATAAAATTAACTTTTTCTAATCAAAATTTAATATAATTTTTTATAGAACGGTATTATGTACGTGGATCCTCTCGGTTGATCCTTTGTACATTCTAGAGATGCAATTATATATCTTATGTTCAAAGAGCGCATCGTGGAATGGCGATAATTAATACTATGGGAATTTCCATAGATTCAGTCTTCACGTAAATCAAGTTTGCATTTCTGGTATGGTTCAGGTTCGCTTCTTCATGGATGGTGGTAATACCGTAAGATACTTATGAATTATGCATATTTAAAGAAATCTTTTAATTAGGGAGGCCAGGGCGAGATGAGCATACGGGGTCAAATCTGTCATTGAATTTTATATCAAAATATGTGGTTCTGTTGCTGTTCTTTTCAGAAATAGTTAAAATACTGATAATAAATTCGTCGAGAAAAAAGTCAATAGAGTAAAAATAAAAATGATTGAAGTTTCAACACCTGCATTCTATTATTCCATGTTATATTTAAACGAAAGTAACTTATACAAATCAAAAATAGTGCTTTCAAACTTACGTTTGAAGTCAATTTTATAAATTAAAATTTAATTTACCAGCGCATTTATAGACAAATAATTAATAAAATCAGGTAATAATAAGGTTTGATTCAAACTGTGATTTTGGGCCGAAATTTTCCGGCTAAAGGACGATATTTTTCTTTATGTTGACAAGCTCTTTGACATCTTTTCAGTATTTTACGTTAGCAACTATTCTTTCAAGAATTACCTATTATCGAACATTGCAATGAGCTTCATGATGCAAAAATAATCGTAGGTGGCAGCACCGAGCCAAGTACTAGACCCTCTGTCAATGAGATTCGAATTTTAATAAAAGAAATTTTGTGAATAAGTATAAAGAACCATTAATTATTTGGAAACATCACAAAATACATTTTTAAAACTTTTTTAGCAATATTTATCACATAGCATTCGTAAAATGTTCATAAATTCTTTCTGGCTGTCACTTGTAAAGTGAGGTTAGAATTACCATAATTCACTATGTATTCTATTTCACGTAAAGTTTCCACTTAAAGTATGCATTACTCTCGTATATAGGCACTAAACATATATTTAAAGTTTATTCACCCCCATATATTAATTATAAGCAACCGCATACCAAGCACTACATTGAATTTCGCCTCTCATTGACACAGGGTCTAGTACTGGGTTCGCTGCTGCCACCTACGATTATTTTCCCATCATGAACCTCATTGTATTGTTCGAAAATAGGTAATTATTTAAAGGATAGTTGCTATGGTATAATACTGAAAAGTTGGAGAAAGCTTCTAAAAGCAGCTAATCTGCTCCCCTCATTTGAGGCACCTTTGTCTTCTTAGCTCGAACTGATTTGGCATTAAAACTATTCAATCGAAATGAAAAGAAATTATTCAGATATTATCTGCTAAAAAAATTATGTTTATTCATGTGTAAATGTGATAAAAATAGGTTAGAAATAATTATTTTTTCAAATTGTCCTAATATGTTATAAATAAAAAATTCCAAATGTTGTTAAGAAAAGTTTCGATTAAATTAGCAGTTAATTGCATTTATGCTTTTCAATGTTTATTAATTACTTTCCCTACATAATAACACTTAATTTTCTATTAAAAACTTACTTGTTAAATATTTTACAGATCATTAATAGTTACGAATAATATTCATAACATTTGCGGTAGTTTTAGTTTGGTATGTGGTTTTAAATTAACATTGTTTTTATTTTTTGGAAATTTTACTTCCGAATAAAATTTTCAGTTTCTTAAACATTCTGGATTTTTATTTCTTTCTTTTGCGAAATGATGTCATCCCTTACCATTGTTTTGTGAATCATGTAACATCATAATTTTTTTGAAATCACTTCGTAAAAGTATATGACATTATATATGATTCTAGCCTTTTTGAGACAGAAACTATGGATGTTATAAATAATTTGTATTCTCCAAAAGTTATTTTGTCATAAGAAAAGAAAACTACAGCGCATGCCAAAGATATCCGCGTTCTGACACAACTGGACGTTTTTAAAATTTAACAGTGACATATAGCACGAATTTTCAAAAAATGATAGGCAAAAAGTTAAAAGTGGAAGGGAAAGTGGGGAATAAAAGCAGGATGTGGAAGATTTACAAAATCACCCCCTCCCGGTCTCCTCTAGTAATGAAAATTTGTCATCCGATATTATTTGTTTATTTTATAAACAAATTATATAAATAAATGCACAACCCCAGGCAAAAAAATTATATATAGTTTGAGTATAGTGTGAAGTATATATAAACTATATATAATATTTCCGCATGGGATGTCAGCATTTATGGGCAGAAGAATATTGTGTTTTTTCTCATTGTCTTTAAATTGTATTGTATCATTTTTTTATTTTCAAAGAAATTATATAAAAAAGTTTTCAAGAAATAAAATTAAATACTTATTTGACATGTATTTTTTTGGAATAATTATTTAACTGAAAATCTATATCTATTTTATTTTGTCAAATTGATCTTTCTTGGCCAAAAATGCATGCCCTTTGTTGCAAATTCATCTTTTTTGTTGGTATTTTTTGTTTGAAAATTAATTTCTTTGCTTGTCATCTCATATTTTTTATACAAAATTAGTTGTTTTTTTCTGTTGGAAAAATTATTTGCTCTTTGAAAAGAAATTTTAACTGCAAATGTAACCATTAAATTTCTGATTTTAATTTAATCTTATTTAGTTGAAAATTTGACTAATTCATGACTGATTAATGTATTTTGTCAGAAGGTTGTCTCTTTTTATAAAAACTAATCTTCTTGGTTGGAAACTAATTTTTTGTTAAATTCAACTACTCAGTTAAAAGTAGAACTACGTTGTTCGAACATTGATTTTCCTGGTGGTAGATATATCATTTTAGTAAAAAATCATTCTTTTGGCTTAAAAATTTAACTATTTTCTTTAAAAAAATTTTGGTGTAAAAACTTATTTTTTCAAATTGAAAATATAATTATTCCATTTTTCTCTATACATTTACCTGCTTTATTTGAAAATTGAACTACTTGGGTGAAAATTTATCTCTTTTAGTGGAAACTTTAACTACATTTTCAAACATCAAAACAAAGTGCACTGAATTAAAAAATGATAAACACGTAATTTTAATTTTTTTACATTCTCATCAGAGAAGGTATTAGATTTGTGTAAAATTTGACCCCCCCATTTTTTGTCAAATTTCCACGTTTTGAAACACCTCTTAATCCGAAAAAGATATTTTTACGAATGTGTCTGTTTGTATATCTGTCTGTATGCTTGTCTGTTTCCAAAATAACTTTGGAAAAAAGAGCAATAAATTTAAGGCCGTTTATCATGCAACCAAAAATTACCAGAGTTATAGCGTTTAAAAAATTCGAAAAAACATACGAAAATGAACATTTTAAGCCAAATAACGCATAATATGAAAAAATTCAAGAGAAGAAAAATGTTGCTTTTAAATACCCTACAATATCATTATTACGAATTTTTTAATTTTCTTGAGAAATCAAAAGTTTAAATTTTGAAGACCTACGAAATAAGGAAAAATCCGAAAATTATATTTTTCGGCTAAACTATGCAAAATACGGTAAAATATGAATGGACACAAATTGTGCATTTGAAAAAGATTTACAAGTTCAATATCGAATATTCGTTCATAGGATGCGCAGCTTTGACCTTAATCATGAAAAACTTCATTAAAAGAAAAAAAATCTGCCTGCTGTGTGGGAACATTCTCATAACAACTTTTATCTTTTAATTTCTTTTTCTTTTCGTGTGTGGGGTTTTAAAAATTAATTTTTTTTATAATTTTTAATGCTAGTTTTTTACGATTAGAACTAAAAACAGAACTATCAAAAAATTATTCATGAAAAATTAAATTATTTTTACATTCTCATCAGCGAAGGTGAGCGCATTTTGGAAATTTTTGTGACCGAATTTTGTATGATTCAAAAATTCTTTGTACACTTGTTCATGGTACTTTAAAAGAAAAATTTTAATTTTCGATAGCCCTACAATATTATCATATCAAATTTTTGAATTTTTTTCGAAAAATGGAACAATTACATTTTGACTGCAAAAAAAATCAAGAATCAAAAACTTCATTTTACCTTTAAACTATGCAAGATAGGAAAAAATGACAAGACTTTGTTCATTCGAAAATATCTACAAATTCATTATTAAGCACTTTCATAGAACACGCAGTTTTTTTTATTGATAAAAAAACATTAAAAATACGAAAATTAAATTTTTCGACACACGAGAAACAGGTTTTTAGGAATGTGTCTGTCTGTATGTCTGTCTGACTATGAGCACGATAACTTCTGAAAAAAGCAATGTATTAGATTGGCCTTTGGTACAATGTTTCAGTGAATGTGAAAATGACACCATATGAAATCCAATCTAACACAACGCTGCTGAAGGTTGGTGACCTCCTCAACATAAAACACCCACCAGCTAGAACTCTTAGTTGAAACTAATCCCCCCCCCCCCACCTCATTAATCGAAGTTTCGTGGGACTGTTTTTGTAACTGGACTCCCCACCCTAGACGTAATAGGCGATGTAGAACACGATGCGGTAAAAAATTAAATTGACAAAGTCTGCGTCACTGAGGATAGGGGCATACTTTATAGATTAAAAAACGGGAAGGCTGCTCAGTAGTCTGTATGAGTAAAGTTGAAATCATAAAAATAACATTGGAACTAAGCCAATTCGATTTATGGAAAAACGAAAAAAGTTGCAATAAAATTTTTAATAACAAAATTTCGTTTAAAAATGCGCATTTTTAGTTTATAACGACACAATGAAATTACGGCAGTTTTAATACCAATGCGTGTTATGAATTATAATAATATACATTTATGAGAATGATATACAATTTCAGGGATAAACAGGAGTGTGAAGCACGAAATACGTGATGGGAATGTGTTCGTTAAAGCAGAAGGAGCTTTAACAAAAGAGAATTCAAAATCACTAAATCTCTGTTCTCGATGCTTTAACCTTAAGTTTTAAAAAGTCTGTACGCAAAGACCGAGTGCAGGGCGCGAAGTAAAAACATTATCGAGTGCGAAACTCGAAATCAAGATACAGTCGACGCTACTTACCTTGCCGCTATACCTTGCCGCTTTCCCTAACTCTCGGTTTGAGCTCTTCCCACACCAAGACCGCGACGGCTCGGCATCCGAGAATTTTTGCACTTGCTATTTACGTTGCCGTCAATAGTTTAGGTCTTTTAAGGCAATTTCAAAGTTCAAAAAGTCATTATATGCTTTGTTAATGAGGCTTATAAAAGAATGTCGAAATCATAATATTTGTGTCTTATGATAATTTCCTTGTCACATGAGATAACCTCATGTATGGCAAATTTAATCAAAGGTTTATCAATTATTCGTAAATACTAACCTATTTTTCAGTTTATTCCGCGAGAGAACGATGTGCTCACAATTTTTTGGAACCAAATGTGAGATAATTACTTCTACAATATATATTCTGAAAATCGAACTTTCACTGTTTCTAAACACTGATCCGCGCGCGGCAACGTACGTAGCGAGCGACACAATTCGCATCAAGCACCACGCATTAACATTAGACTCGAGAGTGTGGAAGCATCGTTTCTAGGAAAATTACGCCCCTACGGTCCAATCTGCGGCAAGGTAAATAGCGAGGACTGTATTATCGAGCGCGAATGGCGAGAACCAACATTCACGCGCCCGGCGCACGCTCAAATTGGCGAGCGAAGCAAGCCGCGCGCGGGCGCGCGACGAGGATGTGCCCCCCACGCAGGAAGATTCTTCGAAAAAAAAACATCTCTTGGCTTAAATTAATCCATTTGTTTAAATATACTCTATAACGTTTTTTTTTTAAAGTACATTATTTCAAAAGTAGGGTAGGGTTAGGCGAGATGAGCATAGCTGTCTTTTTCACGTCAGTATTTAAAATCTGCTTATTCATTGCTTGAAAGTGAAGCGTTATATATATTCTACAAATATTCTTAATTAAAATTTGGCCAAGATACACGTAACTAAAAAAGTATATGTGGAATTAAAAAATAAAATAAAAAACAAGTGCGCTTGGCTCATATTGCCTCATGCCTGGGACGGGATGAGCCAGGCATTGGGGCAAGATGGGTCACTTAATTAAATGACTTATTATATATTATTTGTAATGAAGAGCCTTTTTAAGTTTGAGTATTTTTAAAGGAAAACATATCTTATACATAGCTTTCCAAAATTGAAAGGAAAATTTAAAGTAATTAACTTCAAAAGGATGCAATTTTTAATCCTAACCTCTACCGTAACTAACACTACAAAGAGTAAATAGAAAAACGAATTGTATCCAGATATCTTTTAATAATTATATTACAGAAATAAATATAGCAATTTTTCGACTTGACCATATACCTTGTCTTAGTAAAAGATCAATTCTACAATACGTAAACTCCCAAATACTAGACTGGTCTACTGCAATGACTGCATGACACTTAATTTCATATATATTCGGGTATTAAACCATTTTTTAAAACGTCTGTCGTATTTTTACACCACAACAATGTTTTTCGTATTTTTATAGCATTTTACGAGTTTTCAAATAAAGTTCTTTAAGAAATACACACAGAAAAACAGTTCTCTCTCTTATAGTTGACAGAAACTCACATTATTTTATCATACCTATAACAGTGGCTCATCACGCCCATATGAAATTTTTTAGTCAAATCAAAATTTAACCTATTTCGGTTTTACATTTACATATAAATCTGTTAAAAACTTAAGGTCTAATAAATAAGCTGTCTAAATAGCCACTGGAAAAACATCTAATATGTGATTTTTCGTGATTCTTGAACCTTCTAAACAAATGCAAAATAGCAGCATACAGGTCTTAAAGTTTTTACTTTCGTTTTTTCCAGATTTATTCTCTGTTTTCCGTTAGCACTCAAAGTTGGTGATGTGACTATCTGAAAATTGAAAAAAATAGGTTCAAAATTCCACTATTTTCATTTAATATTCAACTACTATATGGTTGACAGTTAGGTTATTTTATTCGAAGTAATATGTTTTCTAAAGTCTTATTTGGTAGAAAATTAACGCTCTTGGTTGAGAATAACTTTGTTGAAATTTATTTCCTTGTTAGTGATGCACCATTTTATTGGAAAATACATTTCTTTAGAACGTTTTTTTTTTAAATTATTTCCTTTAGTAAAAAAATAATTTTTTAAAATCAAAATACAATCATTCCATTGCTTGCACATAAATCACCTGTTTTGATTTAAAATTTATATCAGGCTGAATATTCATGCTTGTTCCTGTATATTTTTACCTTTTTTGGTAGAAAATTAATCCTTTTGGTTAAAAATAATTTTTTTGTTAAAAAATTGAACTATCTGTTTCAAACTTACTCTGCTTTTTTGAATATAAACAATTTTGTTAAAAAGTATACTTTAGGCTGAAAACTCGACTGTTTTTTAAAATTCGTCTTTTCGGTTTAGGATTCGTGGATAACATTTTTCGTGCATTTCATCTCTCTTCGATCATAAATTTAGTTATTTAGTTACAAATTTCTTATTTTTTAGTTAAAAATCTAATTTCTAGTGAAAACATTTTTCTTTTTAGTTGAGAATTCCACTATTTGATTGAAATGATTTTTCTGGTTCAAAATTCAGCTACTTCATTGAAAATTCATCTATTTTATTAAAAATTAATCGTTTTCGATTGAAACAATTTGGGGTAATGTTGGGTAATCCAGAATTATTTTTTTATATTGAGGTTATCTAGGGTAATCAGATATAATCCGAAGTAATCTGCCTCTGCTGGACCACATTTTCAAAAGCTGTTTCTCCCTCCTACTATAATAATCCTTTTCCAGCATTACTCACTTTTTTATTTTGTTTCTGAATATTCTTTACATCACGTATTATCACGTGTTGAAACCAATCGATCTATCTTATTTACCTGAAAAAATTCTTTTTTGACACTCATATAATTACATGTTGTTTAGAAATGGACTAAGATCTTTACTTTTAAATTTGATTAATAACTTGTTTTTATCCATACAAACTCTGATGACTAACCAGCATTAAGTTCATATTTTATAATTAAATAAACTTGTAGTTTTGTCCCGCACCATATAAGTGGCCATGTATCATGTAACGAAGCGGTAAGAAATTTATATGAGACTGTCAGGTTGGAGTCGTTTTCACACTCGTAATGTGCAAAGTGCAAAAGAAAAGGTAAAAATTCCACAGAAAATTCAAAATTCTCTCCCAACTTGAGCAATAATTCAATCATCCAGAAGGAATTTATTTACATTCTTCTTTACATAAGAGTTCCGCGCTGCGTCTTTTTCGCCAAATTTATTCTTAGTTCTTAAGTTTCAGTATCTTTCAATAATCTTAAGACCATATAAGTATTATTTATTAACTTCGAGGCGACATTTATTTTTAGAATGCGCAGATCTGAATTGATCCGCTTCTTCTGACCTGGAAAGTAGAGTCTCAAACATCTTATTTTTATTCTTTTAACTTTATTTAAAAAACAGGTTATACTGGCAGGGACCACAGTCTCCCTCCTGTTCCTCTGCGCTCCCTCCTTTTTTAATTTAACTTTTTTCCCCTATTTTGAAAAACTTCTTATTTCCCTTGCTTTTAAATATACGATATATAAAACAATTTCATTTTTTAAAATTTTGGAAACATGATCAAGGAAAATGCGACTCATGCCGAAAACCTTTCTTAATTCCAAGTTACAGTGTACAATATTTGAATTACGCGGAAAATTCTCTGAAATTAGTAAATACACGTAAGATCTGTAACAAAAATAGCTATTTTTTACAAAAGTATCCTATTCAAACATAGAGTATGCTAGCGCAAGAAGTATGAGCTTATTTTTTTAAATAACATAGTTGTCTATTATAATTTTTAAAATTTTTATTAAAAAAATGTGTACATAATTGAGCACACCTATCAAATAAGGGCCTCTCCGCTTGAAAACGGGTATAAGTATTGTCCAGCTGGGAAAATCTATCCATAAAAAAAAGTAGCCGAAACTTAAACAAAATATACATTCGTATTTAGCTTGACACGGCCGCCAAATTTTTCTTATGAACCTTTTTCATTAATAATTATTACTTTAGATAAGCAATAAAAACTTAGAAAATTTTCCGATCAAAACTCGATGGTTTGTAAAACACATCTCGCGATTATTCGGCCGTTTGTTCATAAAAGTGCTTGAAATATGGATGGTCTATTCTCAATATGTAAGCGATGAATTTAGAGAACGCGCTTTGTTTAAAAAGCTAATATGTTTGTTTTTGTTTTTGAAATGGCAGCGAGTTGAATTCAACACACGCTGCCGCTAGAGCATTTTGTTGCTTTTTGCCGTTGCTGGCTAGCTGCTTAGGAACAAAGGCCGATAATCGGAGCACTGCAGCAGCAGCGTATGTTGACTGCAACTCGCTGCTATTTCCACAATTTTGGACCGATTTCCTCCAAATTTTCAAGAAAACTTTTTCAAAGTCTAGTGAAGAACTTTCTCGCGCTAAGTTACTTCAACTAACATTTTTTTGGCGACCGTCCCAATGGCCGAAGTTGGCAAAGCGTGGTTTTCGTTCGGAATCAATTTGTTATTAAATAAACCAAAAAATATTAACTTTTTTGAAAAAATTACGTTGTTTAAAGTCATCAATAATATATTGAGAATAGACCATCCATATTTCAAGCACTTTTATGAACAAACGGCCGAATAATCGCGAGTTGTGTTTTACAAACCATGGATTTTTGATCGGAAAATTTTCTAAGTTTTTATTGTTTATCTTAAGTAATAATTATCCAATAAAAAAGCTTCAGAAGAAAAATTTTGTCGATTGCGTTAAGCTGAATACGAACGTTTATTTTGATTTACGCTTGGGCTACTTTTTTTTTATTGATAGATTTTCCCGGCTGGACAATACTTATACCCGTTTTCGTGCGGAGAGGACCTTATTTGATCGGTGTGCTCAGTTGTCACAATTGAAAATAAACATTTTGCTACAGCTATAATAATAAAATGCACTTGTTTAATATTGAAGCATTTGAATGAATTACTTTTAAATAGATATAGTACAAAGTGAATATATATATATATATAATTAAAAATTTGTCATAAGGACAACCGCAGGATTTCGCCGGGAGCGGGTGCTAATCTGAAAAATTGCACCCGCTTCCAGCGAAATCGCGGTAAAATTTCAGCCACAATCACGTTTCACAACCGTGAGATAGGTGGTTACAGTCTGTAAAGGAATCAATACGACGATCCAGCAAAAGCCTCGTGCACCCTAAGAAAACGGAGTGACCCAAGGACAACAACCTTCTGCATTTTTCCCGCACCTCCAAGAGCGCCGATGATAAGGACGATCAGTTTAATAGAATATTCCGGGTACAATCGTTACAACTCTCTTATAAGGTCTCGATACCTCTCTTTCTTTTCATTCTCCTTGACTGTGATGTTTTTATCAGCTGGTGCCGAAAATTCGATAACGAACATGGTTCGTTTCTCGAAGTCAAGAAGAACCATGTCAGGCCTCGAGTGAGCAACAGAAACAATTGTCGAGTATATAAAGTTCCAGTATAGGCGGCACTTCCTATTCTCGACATCTTTGCAGACACATCTATCGATGAGCAGGTTCTCCCGACATCCGACTACGCCTTTCTTTGAGCCTCGTTGTTCATACATTTCTTGCCACACAGGTTCAATTGCCCGAACAATCCTATCATTTAGGATAGCTGTGACTATCTTATAAAGCGTGTTCAGACAAGTTATTGGCCTGCAGTTCTTCGGGTCAGCTAAGTTGCCTATTTTCGGCAGAAGTATTGTGCGCCCTTCCACCAACCACTCTGGAATCGGCTCTTCCGACTTCAAATATGAGGTGGAAAAACGGGCCAAATGCTGATGGGTTGAGTCGAGATGGGTCAGAGAGAAACTGAGTCGAGATGGGTCAGAGAGAAACTGCTGATTCTTTCTGACCCAACTCTCCCTCCGCTCTAGACTTCTCTTAGCGTCAGATAGTATCCGTATTCTCTCAACAATATGCTGCCTGATGGTCAGCAGCTTTGACTTGTTAAGTGTGTGATAACGGGTCCGGAGTTCGCGCGCGAACTTTCGAACCTTGGCGGTAAAATTCCTACCAGATGTGATATAGTCAATCACACATTGAATGCGGGACGCGTCCTGTCTTGCCCGGCCTATCTTTATGGCAAGTTGATGCATTCGTCTTTTGATCTTATGATCAGCCGTTGGTTTTGTTTTACGGTTCGCATCGGCCAAAGCTCTCGCTGCATTATACACACAATAATTGATAGCCCAGAGGTCGGATTCACCGGAAAAATGTCCACGAAGCTCGTCATCCATTTCAGCCAGATCTTTAGGCTTGAGAGAAACCTTGGTGTTGATATTTCTCCGGGTCGTAAAGCATCGCTCTTCATCTATTGGATGCCTGCCCGCGGTTGGTCTTAGTGTCGCCTCTCTTTCTTTGTTGCCGACTTGTTCTAACTGTGGTAGAGTAGGCGTTCCGCTTACATAGCCCTTTTTACGAAGTAGTTCAGCATGTTTTCGCAGACGTTGCTGCGAAAAGTGCGATAGTTCCGGGTGTTTCTCGCACCACAGAGCATGCAGCCGTGCTATGTAACCCCGTTCACGGGCCACACTCGCATCGTAGCACTCTAGCAAGTCATAATTCAGTTGCTCCGTCCACCCAAAGGTCGCGAGATCCCGCCGATCCAGTGTATTGAATCCATTTTCATTGGCTCCCCCAGCTCTAGATTGGTCGGCATTGTTGGTCGACCCATTGTCGGGAGCCCTGTGCGTTCTGTTGTTTTCAAGCGCACTTACTACAACTATGTTTGGTGTTGTCATTGTTGTTCCCACGAGAAGCTAGGGAAAGGGGTTCGTCCATCCTTGTAGAGCCCCGCATGCAAGGAT